>NW_027111053.1:373495-457513 GCF_000696795.3 Halyomorpha halys | reverse complement strand
ATTTATTCATTAAATTATTTCTTTTAACTTATTTATTCATTTAAGGTATTTCTTTTAACTGATTTTTTGTTTTTCCTAAATTTGTATATTTATATATATTTTTTAATTTATGTGTTTCTTTGTAAACTGATCTACTGCTTCGACTATTATGTCTTTGGTTTGATTTTACATTGCTATCTAATGATAAATTCGGTTAATTTGTTTAACGAATCGAACGTGGGTAGCGGATCACTGGAGGGGTTCTGAGAGAGTAATTGAGAGAGAATTTGTCAATTAAATGAAATAAAACTGTCAAATGGAGTAAAATTGTTAAATAGAAACACAATACTAAAATATTTGTATTCAGTTGTGTATTTGTTGTAGTATTGATTGTAAAAGGAAAATGTAAGGGGAAATTGTTGTTACTTACATGATAAGTATATGTATTGCTTATGTGTTCGATCATGAATAGATAGGTATTCTGTGTACTGTAGCAACCTAATGTACATGGGAAACATGATTAAATAAAGCATTTCTCTCTAGCCTATAATCTTGTAATATCTTAAATACTATTTCACATTTTTTTCCAATTAAATTGCCATGTTCCATGAATAATCTATCCACTGATAGTACTCGAATAGGAAAATAATTATTTAAAAAATGTATTACACAACATTCTGTATTATATATTTAGATATCCCTATTTTCTGGGAAAACTTTTAGGTGGGGGATTATTTTTCCGTAGTGTATCTTAAGGGAAGCCCTGCTAACAGAAGCCATATGAACAGAAGCCATATTGAGTTTACCAAAATATATGATTAATTACCATTTATATCTAGTCCACTGTATTGACAGAATTATAGCTCGGTTTCTATTAATATTCTTGTTAACGATGCTATAATATATTTTCTTAAATTTATCATTTTCTAATAAATAAGGTCAATGCATTTCTCATCCAAATTTTTGAACTAAAAAAAATGTTGTCTATAAAATAATTTATTTATGTTTAAGCAAAAAAAAATAAAATAAATAAATAACAATAATATGGAAAATCTTTACTTAATGTTGGTCACATTAGGGATGCATCTAGTTAATGCACCTGGATTACAACGAAGGTAAGGTCCATTAACTATAATATGTATTAACATACATAATCCCTTAATTACTGGAAATGGGGATTTACATAACTAAGCATGTTGGTAACCGCTGCTCATTAATTTAAGTTAGCTATAGGGCATTGTATTTGGGATCATTTTTTGACATATGTCGTGTATTTTATGTCTATATATAAATATAAATAAAGATTTATATAATAAAATAATAATTTTAATATTTATTACCTCAGATCATAATTATCTTGCATCGGATTGTTAGCATAGATAAAAACAATTAATTTTGATGTGTGTAGTGATGGTTGGTTGTTTTTATTTAATAAAAAAAAAAAATGAAATTGTAATAATAATATACAGTAGCTACGGTTAACTAATGCAAAATTCTTTATTTTATTGTCACATTCAATACTCAAGTCTTAACTACAGAGGTATATTTATAATGTAATTAAATGGATAATGCATGCTGCAAGATATATAACAAGGTTATTGTGTGAAGGAAATAAATTACAAAAATTGCATAATTGCCTTTATGTTGCAGCTTTACTGAATAATAAATTTTTTTTTCCTCAATGAATACGAGTATAATTGAAAAATATTAATTTTATTAAATAATCAATAAGTTTATAGGTCCAATCATTATATTTTATGAATTTTCGATTTTTCTTTATGAATGTTATAATGCTCTATTTTATTTATAATGTATATATAAATTAGAAATTTATAATATAATTTCTTCAATACAGATATGTTTATATTGACAGTTTTTTTTTTCCTGCATTCAATAAACATATGAGTAAATGCTCAAAAGAACACACTAAATTTTTTTTTTCAAGATATTATATAAAATAAACTAAAGTTAATGGAGTAGGAAACTTACGGTCACCAAATGTTAATTGTAGAAACTCACCTGTAATAAAAAAAAAACTGACATTAGAAAAATTCCAAATCTAAAACATCTTTTAGCATCATTCATAACATAAAAAAATATAAACATAATCATATATAACCTTAATATAATTAATATAAAAATATATAATATATAACATAAAAAAAATTAAATTCACTGATTAATCAATCATCTGAGAAACGCCATGTCACAAAAATTTATACTTAAGGTTACAGTTTTTAAACTTAAAAAATCTTTTATAAGAAATTAGTATAATTTGCACTTATGATTGTTATATTTTAAAGTATGCATCTACTACTTGCCTTTTACCTGAAATGACTAAGCCATGAGTTGATCAATGAATTTTGATGGCAAACCGAAACCAATATTGGGAAACCAAATGTTCCTTGGAAACAATGGAATAGAACTGTTTTTAAAATTATTGTCCAATATATCTAATAATAAATTACAAATTAATTCGAAATTATGAAGTTAAATATATCATAATAAATTGTCATAAAGTTTTTTCACTCGTGCAATGGTTTATTGATCAAACTACCGTAAGTATAAGCTACATACCTTAGGCGTGATTACAATCCATTAATAATCTGAATAAAAAATGATAATTAATTAGCAATAATAATTTTGAATAACGAGTAAAAATAGTTAACAAAGAAAAAAATAGAAACAGTTTTATTGATAGGTATTGTGAAAGAAAGTAATATACTTTTTTTAATTAATGCATATTTGCTTCAATAGTATGAACCTTTTAATGCAAAAGGTTTTTAGTCAATATTGGAGTTTTGAAATACATGATGCTATGGGAATGTTTTTATACCGTTTCGGGTAAGAAATTAAAATTTTTTTCCATTAAAACTAATTGATTTCAAGAATTTCAAAAATTAAATATCATTTGAAATTCAACCAATCATAAATTAATTATTTTTACAAAATGACACGTATGTGCTGTCTGAAATAATTCTAGCAATGTTTCATCTGATATCTAAATTTATATAGAGCTATTTTCTATTAAGGCAAATATATTTTATTTTCAAAAACTGATATCTTCATTTCCAATGTACCAATTAATTAAAATTCTTACTTTATTTTAACTTGCAATTTTTGTATTTTGTTCAATCGCATGACAGTGATATTTATATTTTAATAAAAATGGTGTCATGAATTTCTCATCGATTTTTTTTTTTTAGGAGAATTTTTTTTCACTAAGAAAAAATATAGTGCCATAATTCATATTTATATTGACGCATTTCATAAATAATCTACCCCAGATACATTTGTTCAGCTCGGGGATCAGAAAAAGATCGACTGCAATAGGAAATAGACTGCCCAGATTATTAAAATAAAAAAAAAAATTCTATTTAAATACACATGTTCGTACCTTAACAAAGGGTATAAAAATTGCTCAAGGCAGGAAAAAAAATCAGTTATAGATTTATAGTTTATAGATGTATTTGTTCTCTTACTATCCTCCATTATTTCATTGCTGCTATAATTTAATTTCATAATATTCTCGTATTTTTTAATTCCTATGTCTTATATATTTATAGTCTACTATATATCATCTTTATTTAATTATTCTTTATCTATATCTCTGATCAATCGTAATCCTGTAGATGGTCCACATGTTTGGGAAGGAATGTCAACTTAATAATAACTAAACTCAGTGTTTTATTTTTTAAAGTCATTTTGAATGAATAGTAGACAAACTACAATCCAAAAACGAGATTATTTGTTATAGATTATGAATTGGTACAATGTATAATAGATTATGTTTCACAATTACTAAATTTTTATCAAAAATGTTTTAGTATTTTAGAAAAAAAAAAAAAAAAAAAGGAAGATATATTTAAAAAAATATAAAAATAAAAACGTTGGAAAATAAATAGTTGTAAACTATTTTTGTTTCTCTTTTGACCGCAACCCTGACCATCTTCTCATATATTTAAAAAAATGTTTTTGGGTTCAAGTGATACCAATTTTTTAAAATATCTACAACTGATTTTGCTTTTTTTCCCTTCAGAAATTGTTGATGAAATAATTTAAATCATCTTGTAATTATTACATTATAAAATACTTAATAAATTTTCAATGTCAATTAACGGCGTAGAAATAACCCGAGTAGAGCCGAAGACATCGGAGCGCTTTGATGTCACCCGATACCGCAGGCTGCGCTGGCCAATTATTAAATAAACAGGGCCTATTGTGGTGGGGGTTTTTGTCCCTGGCCCCCCCTCCACCAAAAAAGCAAGCTCAGATCAGATAGGTAACCTAATCAGCCGTAAAGTGGTTCCAAGGGTTAGACGACTGTCTTCCTTTCTCTCTGTCCGCAGTCTTCTTTCATCTCACTTCCTTTCCATTCTGTGTACCTTTTATATCTTGCTCAATTTATCCCTGTGACGGGGGTGTTTATACATATATAATTATTCGAGACTGAAAAAACTCAATATTAGGACATACATATTTTTCATGTCTATAAATCAATAGATTTACGTAAGTGTTTAAAAATAATTTTAGGGAAAATAGGCTTTTAATTTAAACTAATGAGGACTGAAATTGATGTTATGATATTATAGGGAGAGTCCAAAACAAAGCCTTAGGTCTCTCGAACATCATAAAGTAATTATCCAGACACCATACGTCCCACCAATTCAGAATTCATCACGGAAAAAAAAATCATACAAAGGCCAAAAAGAACAGATCTTTAAACAACTATCAAGAAATTACAATCGAAGTATAGTACAACACTGCAAGACATATAAAAGTACATTAGAGTATATTTTGATCACTCACATGATCGCTTATGAAATGAGGGCTTATAAACCTTAAGATGAGAAATAAAATCTAGGGAGTGAGAGTAGTATTTTGTGAGGGAGAAAGGACAGTATTTTTTATATTATTTAAGTACATTTTCTAACATTAAATAGTAAAATCTCATAGCTAACTTTAAAGAGATATTAAACCACCCTCATTGGCTTGAGACATTTTCTAAGATTGATGAATAAGAAAGGCAAATTTATAAACAGACACTTAAAACTGATTATCATATAGCTGCTTGAATAGTGGCACATTTGACAAAAAAAGTTTTGATTTTTTTGTTATTGGAGGAATTCGAAAGCTAGTGTCGTAGACTGCGATTTATCTACAGACTATCATAAAGCTATTTAAGTTTCTACAAATCAAATCTAACCTACGCAAAAATCTATAGAATATCTCAAACAAAAATTTAAAAAACAAATTTTTTTGTATCAGATATGCCACTATTGAAGCAAAACAACGCTGAAAAATTCTCACCCTTAAGTGAACAATCTCATTTCCTAACATAAAATAATTTTATATAGTGCCTAGGGAGTGAGAAAATAACAAAGCAGTTAATTTATTTTCTAAAAAATATCATCTGTACAGTCTACTTAGAAATTATGTGAATTAATAAGGAGACGATAAGCATTTCTGTCGAACTTTCTGTCGAACGAAAAAATTGCATGTAACAAAAAGGTTTTAGTAATGTTTGTGTGGATGTAAATCTCCATTTCTCCACATTCTTCAAGCATTCTTGTGACACATATAAATTTTATTTTTATTAAGGAACATTATGATATTTTTGGCGCTAGGTACAAAGATATTACCCAGGATTTTAATACCTTAATAGTAGAGGTACTAACACATCAGAAATTTGGCCAATCAATAAATGGCCAATAGCCAACATTATATTTTGACTTTGCTTTTTTTATTCTTGAAGGCCCACTCACTGATGATGACCTCATACCAAGCAGCCTCCTACGAACAACAACCACTACGATGGACGAAGCTAAATGCAATCGCCACGGTGCATGTAGAATAGATGATTTGTTGTTGATATATTCATACAGTATTAGATTGTCCCCATCTCAAATGTTCCCAACACTGACTGCCCGGAATAATTTATCCATTACTTAAGATATATCGCAGTTAACAGAGCTCAATAACAAATCGGAGCGCTCTCTGAATAAATTCCGCAAACACGGAATACGGACTTATTTCTTATGGATAGTATTTATACCATGGACGAGTTGCAATAAAACTTGGTATATATTTTGATTTTGTAGCGATATGAAGTAGAATTTTCGAATTTAAATCGGCTATCAGTTGAGAGTACACCTACTAGCTGGATCCCCGTCCCTGCGTAAATCCGTTTATGGCGGGAATAAATCTCGAGGGCAAATTATACGAGAGAATTGTTGCCGGTACACAGGGGAGATATTTGAATAAAACGGAATAATATTAGCCTATCGCGAGGCAGCCACTCCTCCATCTCCTATGTTTTCTTTTCATTTATTTCTTCCATTCTATATTACCCTTCCTTTTCAAGTACCATTTGTTTCCTTTTCTATACAATTTATCCTTTCTCCGTTTCATCACTTAGCCATATTATGATTTGTTCAATTGATTTATGCACTTCTGATCATGATATACTGATTTTTTTCCAATTCTGATTTCTGTATCATTAAGATTAGATAAGCACTCTTTTATCATCAATAAAAAATATTATAGAACACACAATAATTAATAATAATAATAATAATAATAATAATAATAATAATAATATAGAAGATAATTATGAGAGATAGTTGACCGTGGATGACGAACGAGGAGAAGATGGTTGGGGATGCGGTCAAAGATAAACACAAATAAGTAGGATTAACCTATTTTATTGTGCCAGAGTTTCTAGCCTTCTTCAGGGCTAAAAAAATAACAAGATAACAACCACAGTAAGTATAGAAAAATAAAAATGAAAGTATAAACAGAATAACATAAAATGAATAATTTTAAAATAGAATTAATAAAATTAAGTGATGAGAGAAGGGAAATAAAATGTATACATAGGCAATTGAAAAAGTGGGTAAAATAACATAATTAAGGAAATGAAATAAAAATGCAGTTATATAATGCAAAAGATTATGAACATATTAGTTACTAATAATTTAAAAATTGAAATATGGAAAGAAAACGAAAATTGAGAGGAAGAAAATATATGTAACAATAATAATTGATAAAGAGGCAAAATATAAGTAAAGTATACCAAGAAATGAATAGAAAAAAAATTCTGAAAACACCAATAATAATATAGTGAACAAAACTTATAACTTGGGTAAGGAACATGGAGAAAATAAGGGATAAGAGTAAAATAAAGAAAGGGGAAAGAAAACAAAAAAAGAATAAAAACGAACCTGTTAGCTGGAAAATCAAACGCCTAATGGATACTGCGCTAATGACGGCAAAACTCTGTATTAAAAAAGCCGTTAGAAGAATGACTAAGTGTTTTTTTTTAAGAGGAAATGTTACAAGAGGGTAAAAATAAAAAATAAAAAGTAGAAAATATTAAGGAAGAAAGCGTGTGAAAGGGTGACGACAAATGGTTATGGAAGAGTTAAAAATATATTCAAACCAACGAATTACCAAATAACGAAGTACCGGAAGATGACAGTGTCATGGGTATTTAACAACAGTTAAAAAGAGGAAACGTAATATAAGAGGGGACGACAAATGTGTAAGAAAAAGTTTAAAAGTGAAATAATACGTTAAAAAGTGGGCGGAAAAAATAAAATGAATTTATAAAATTTAAAAAAATTGAAGAAAACATAAAAATGTGAAAATTACTTTTTTAATAAATTAACTATCTGTGAATATGTTAATGATAAGTTGTTCTTGTCGGTTTTTAAATTGACGAAAGAAGGTTCTAATTGGATATAGAGGCTTTCAGAGATGAGCCTTTTGTCATGGTTATGAACTGTAGCAAGTATAGACGTTTTGTTGAAATCGAAGGAATGATTTAATGAAAGAGAATGTTCCGAAAGTTTAGAGGCAGAATGATTATGTGAGGAAATAGAATGTTTGTGCTGTTTGATACGGTCTTTTAGGAGATTTTTGGTTTCGCCTATGTAAGCAGAATTACAATTAAGGGTGGAGCAAGGGATGTGGTATACAATATGTGATTGGTGTAGAGGAGGGATAGGGTCTTTTAGTTTAGTGTAAATATTAGATAGTGTGTTGTGAGGTCTGAAGGCAATACAGAGGTTAGGTATAGCAGAACGTAAGAGTTTTTGAATGTTGTCGGAAAGAGAGGGGGATATATGGTAGTGATCTGTATAAGGAGGTAGAAAGGGGTTGTGAAGAATTTTGTGAAGTTGCGAGACGATTTTGGTAGTTGTGTAAAAGTTTATAAATGATATGGAGAGGGAAGTTATTAGCTAAGAGTATATGTTTGATGCGGTGTGTGTTTTTTTTATGGAAGGGAAAGGTCACGGTGAATAAGGTTTTTCGCTACGTTAATTCTTTGATGGTAAGGATGTTGGGAGTGGTAATGTAGAAGTCTGCCTAAGTAGGTAGGTTTGGTGTACCAGTCAGTGAATATGGTGTTGTCTGGGTTTCTTATGATGAGAAGGTCAAGGAACGGAAGTGAGTTATTATTTTCAATTTCGACAGTAAAATTAAGGCGTGGATGGTAAGAATTAAAGGTGGTTAAGATGTCAGGGATTTTATCTGGATTAAAGACAAGGATCATCTACATATTTTTTAGTAAGAATAATGTCAACTGGAAAGAGTGGGATAACGGAATCGAGCAAAACATTAAGAACAATGTTGGAAAGATCGGGGGCTAGATTTAGAAGATAGTTAGATAGAGAAAAGAAACAGTACTATGATCATTTTTCATTTATAGTTTCTAGCAGAAATTATTTTTAAATGTTGTCCTCTTGACCGCTACGCGGACCACATCCATTAATTCACATACGGTCAATCATCTATTTATAATAAAATTATAATAATATTATTGAAGCAAGCGATTTTTACTCTACGCAGTAGACCCTGCGCACCCATTCTTTAAAATTATCCGATACAACAACTATTTCATTGTTTCCTCAAGACTAAAGAATCAAATAAAATAAAAGCTCAACTCAAGTCAGCTAACAATTAATCTAGACCACCCATTTCTCAGTTGACTAGTTACCGTTCCACAGGAATAGACTAATCTGGTAAATAAGAAGAGGGAACTACGCGTTGGATGGTATTATTTCCTTTAAGAGGACTTGTTCGAGTCGGAAACTAATGGAGGACCTTAAACGAGAAAATATCGAACAACCCGTAACCCATATGTTCTTGTTTACTGGATTATTTTTGGGGAACAGCCTATACTCAAATACGAAATCAATTGAGAGTAATCGAAATTTAAGTAGTTGAACGGTAGAAGATCACAAAACACTGAAGTATCATATTTCATCCTTTTAATTCAAGGTTTTTTTCGAAATATAGGTGACGATCGAGATAACGTGAAAAGATTGCATAGAAACTTGGATAACAAGAGTCTTAACTTAGTCAGGCTGCTTTTAAGTGACGCAGTGGCACCACTGAACAGATGACAAGCTTGTCTCAGGAAATCAGGGATGGTTTTCTTCGTAAACAAAGGTGTATCGGGAAATTGGTTTAAGAACATCTTTGTTTCTGTTATAGCGTTTCATAAGAGTGAGATATAGAGACTTTAGCATAGACAAACAAGACAATTGCATTAGGGCTCCATCCCTAATTCACATAACATTAATGATACACGATGCTGACGCTCTTATCATTTGGGCTACCCGCAGTGATATGTAAAGATTCCTGTATCTTGTTAGAAAATGGGCGGATGAAAACAAAATGATACTGAACCCAGCCAAGCCTGTCTCAGTTTCGACTCATGAGGTATATCACGAAGATGAATCACTATGTACCGAAGAAGCCCCATAACTTGGAGTGGAACTTAACCCAATGTTCCAACTTGAAATAAGCATATTGGAAAATATATGGAACAATCGTTGGGATATTCTACCTTTTACTTAAGATTTTTATATTCGACCAATGATGAAGTACGGGACCGCTTTGAAAATCACAATGTTGGTAAACTGTTACTGGTTTTAGGATGCTTATTGATTAAAACTACTATCAGCAGCATTTTCATACGATGTAGAAATGACACCTCAAGGTCAAACTTAGGTCAGCTCAACTCGGCCTAAATGCGCGTTAAAATTAACAATCTAAAATTACAATACATAATGAACAGCACATTTTGCATTACAGTGAAACATTCTGTCTGCATTGGATGACTAAAGCACTTTTTGCCGTGCCGCATGATTTGACATTAACAAGATGCTATAAAGTTGTGAAATCGGACAGTACAATGAACGGCATCCCGAAGATGCAGGAGATGAGACAGAAGCTCTCCGTTAAGTGATCGCTGGCAATTAACTTGCATCACGACTCCCCGACGATAGTCACAGCCTCTGCCAGTTACTGTCTTTATTTACACCTCTACCTGCCATTCTGCTCGCCTTATAACCCTATGTCCGAGTTTTCCAACTTAACTAACCTACAAACAAAATAGAATCATGCATACGTTTCTTTGAGACCCATTTATAATAAAAGACGAATTTTATCTATAATGATTAAAAAGTGAACACGAAAATGCAAGGTATCATAGGTGATGGAATGCATAACATAAATTTAGATAGGAGATACTAGATCACTTTTGGACCACTGGACATGTGAAGGAGCAAAAGAGAAGAGGCAATCGACGAAAAGAACAACATACCAATATTTAGAAAGATAAAGAAATACAGCATAATTAAATTTCTCTTTTTTTAAAATAATTTATTTATTGTTATTTTCAACTGTATACAAATATATACAACAAGTAAATTTGCTGCAGGTGACATAGTGACATGATACTAACATGTGGAGAATCTACCCACTCATAGAACTCAACTTCTCCATTTCTAGAGGAGAAGATCTCGAGGCCATTTTCTTTTCCTAGGAGGATTATTAGGTAATGAAGTTTTTCACTTTAATCAAATTGCAGTTTTTTATTCTAAATGAATGCACAATAAAACTAATTTTAGTTCATTTACCTAAGTCGCCTTTTTGGAGTATATTATATACAATACGACCTATGTTTTATAATAGTAGTGTTATATTTTAGTTCTGAAATGTGCTTATGTGATGTCAAATTTAGTTATTTTGAGTTAAGTACCTTTTAGGGTTCTCAACTTTTTTCTTCGATCACAAGTGGTTCGTAGTTTGTATCGTTTTAACGTCTAATCCTTCAAATTGAACAATGAGATTGAATCCGATAAATATTTGTCAAGGTTTTTATAATTCAAACTGGTTGTTTTAGAATAAAATGGAAGTTAATTAAATTATTAATTCAGAAACAAGATATTAGGACGAAATTCAACAGTTTTAAAGTTAATTTTAAGCTTCTATATATCTCCTCAGATTAGCATGTTATGAAACAACATAATTGGTTCAGAGATTTTTATATCTTGATTCTAAGTCTTTTTTATAAATTTATTGCTGATCCCATAAGTCTACCAAATTTAGGTACCATAATGACTCTTATTGTCTCAATTGGTAACATCATAGCTTCAAATTAGGTCACGTTGTGATAATTAGTTTTTTCTTTATAAATTTACAAATAATTATCATCTTATTTAATTTCATGAAGTTGTTCGATTAGAGAAATTCCATAATTAAAGCCAATTTAAATAAGATAATTATTCTCTCAATTGGTCAAATCTAGGAACACAACAGCGTGTCCACCCTACCAAGGAAAAAAATCCTTCCGAGAATGAATCAAAAACAACTAACGCTGCATATAAATAGTAAAATTTTTCGGATCTGGATCTCCAGATATATAAGGTCTTGAAACATTAAATTTTACAAAGATATGTCCTAATAGAGTTTTAGGAAGTCTCTCAATTTTCATCGCAATTGGACTTTAGTGAGCCTAGGTATTAAGCCACTTCAAAAATGCCATTTTAACTAGCATTCGTGCTCTCATTCTCTCATTCGTGCTGTTCTTGGTATTTGATGGGCCTATAGCCTAAAAGATCGACCCAAATGACTTGAACATTTTTTAAGCTTTACACATTTTAACATTTTTAAAACCATAATTAAAGGTGAAGTGAAGATACTATTACACTAAGTAGGCATGAATTTTTGCAATTCGAAATTAAGCCTTTTTATTGTTGAATAAATAATCTTCAGCCCACTGATGCAAGTTTATTCCTCCCATTTCTTATTAAGTCTGAAAATTTAAATTTGTATTAAAAAAAATGTGAAACGTATTTAAGTGAAGTAAGCTTATCATAAAACTTGATCACCAATTAGGAGTGGTTTTGAAAATATTTATTTCTAACAGGTCTCTAGGCTACTACCGTTTCAACCTTTGGGGAGGATTCTAGGAATGAAAATAAATGTTTTATAAAATAAACTTTTATTTTTCATGTTTATTATTACATAAAACAAGATTTTTTGAAATACCTTCTATTTTTAATCAAATAATTTTAGCGCTGCACTTATACACAAATGATGAGAAGATATAGTACGAAGCAACTAGAAGGATCAGGTATCGATCAGACGACGAGAAGCTGGACTTGATTACAGTAGTTACATTACCCTCCGTCATTATCCAATCTTAAGTGGTGAACTTGAAGGCAACTACTACACGGAGCCCTCAAGACGGATGGATATCGCTTTGGTCAATTGCCAAAACCAGAAAGACCTCCGACATTTCTCAGATTAAGAGTCAGCCTTAAATTATCCACTCTCCAATTATATCAGGGATTGAGTCATTTTTCTCTCTTTATTTATCGCTACGGTAGAGGTATCAGAACGGGAAGGCCAATCAGCAATTGAGATAGATGTCCTGCTATCTCAGGTATCCACCTGCTAATTGCGACAGACGGCTCCCGGGCCATTAAAATTCTTCTGGACCCGAGCCTCCGCGGCGATTACACCCTTGTTCATCAGACTAATGAAGAGATCATGAGGTAGGGCTATGCTCTGCTGAGCCCAACAGGATATCGTCTCGGATAGGTTTAATAAAGACCATCTATGAACACCTGTATAAATTATATAAATTACTCTCTTAATATCCCGAACATATTCTACAAATGAAATTTCTGACACCTGTCGATGATGTCCGATAATTAACAAACTTTTGAAGAGTGAATTATTATTACTTGGCAATTGGTATATTTCCTTAATGCAATGCAGTCTATAATTCATAGAAAAGGAAAGAAATAGATAGTTATTAAAAAAACACTTCATTATAGTGTGCTGCTTCGCCTAGGCATATAGCATTTTTAAAGAGAAAAACATTATAATAATTATTATTAATACTAAAATGCGCTAAATGTAATGCTGATATAACTCATAAAGCTGATATAACAGAAAATGGATCTCAATGATTTTGCTTTCACTCAGTTATAAGACTTAAACATAACCTTAGTTACTAACCAGCCAAATCTCAACAGTTTTTAGATTTAAAAAAAATAACTACAACTGCTAAAAAAAAATTTAGATTCGTTGTCACGTAGTCTGAATAATCTGATTGGCTCCGCAGGATCAGGATGTGTTTGAAACTAATCCTGTGTTAAGTTGCTGGCTGCATTTTTGTGAAGAAGCCACATGTTTGAAAGCATTTTTAACAGGATTCTACCCAGTTTGTTAATGAAAGTTTTTCAGTATTGGATAGGGGATGAAACCACCTCACGGAAACTTATTTCTTCATTAATCTTTATTCAACTTATTTTGAAATTAAAATGGACCAAGCTGCGTGCTTCTCATTTCTTATTTACATTAAGGGGAAGAATAACGATTTTATCAATTTTAAAATCACCTCTAGTGAAATGGTCTTAGTGTTTGTATTTATGCATACAGCCCATTATGTATGCAGGTATGTCAGTGTGTAGATAGATTAGCTAAAGAACAAAACGTAGGAAACTGAAATTATATATTTAAGGCAAATATGAGTGAGGCTTCATTAATTAAACACTTTTTGGTGATCTTGATTAAAATAGTATAATGTACTATGGAATAATCTTATTTATTGGTTTCCACCCACAATGAAATAGTCTGATAAGGCCTAATTCAGGATAGCTTCCTCTATTTATATAAGTAACTGTATCTCATTGATAGTAATAAAAGAAAAATTAATAAATATAAACTATGAAATACTTAGTTAATAAAGAAAAAGAAACATATACAATTATAAGAAAAACAAATCGATGAAAATGGAGTCCAAAACGCCAAGATCAAAATAAATGAATTAAGAATTGTGTTTTAAATTTACTAACTTTTTAAAATTAAATTGCCTTTTTTGGAAGGAATAAAATGTAGTATAGAAAAATTCAAAATATTCAAAAATGATAAAGCAAAATAACAAAAATTACGTCAAAGTACAAACAAATTAAAAACATATAAATTTAATTACATAAGTAATAGATGATAATTTCAAAGAAGTCCAAAATTATATTTTTCTATCAAATTTTAAAAACGAGAAAACTCTAAACTGAATAAAAACTTTTATACACTAAACTGAAATAGAGAATCCATCTTCATGATTTACTTATTAAACATTTTAAGACAATCCCACATTCGATTCTTAGGACTCCATCTTGACAAGAGACTTACTTGGAATCAACATACAAGACTGAAACGAGAAGAAACTGCTCGTAGATGTCAATTGCTACAACACATTCTTGACAACTGCTCTAAACTTCCCATTCACTACAAAAAAATAGTGTACACTGTGATAATAAGACCAATTTGGACTTATGGAATTGAGCTCTGGGGTTCTACCAAACCATTACCATACATACCAATTCCTTCCGCATCTAATCCTTACAATAAAAAATCCTTGATGCTCCTTATTACGTTACAAATAAACTCATCCATAAAGACCTTAACATCCCATTCGGTGCAGATTTGGCTCAAAACAGATATGCGTCTTTTCATTCTAATCTCGTTACCCATCCTAACCCATTAGTTCTTAATCTTTCATCCTTAACAATCCCTGATAATCCTCCGAGGCGTCTGAAAAGAAAATGCCCACGGGACCTTCTAATTTACATTAATACTTGAAGTACAACCAATGGGTGGTTTCTTTCCAAGATTTTAAAGTGAGAACGAAACATTCACGAAACATATTTACATATAGTATTTATTATTTTGTACAGTTGTAAATTACATTAAATAAATAAAAATAAAAAAGGCAATTCCACCCATGCAATAAACTTTAGGAAGGCTCCTGCTCAGACTTCTTTCAACTGAGGATAAACTCATTACAATTTAACTCCTTCAAAGGCATCCTGACTGGCGAAAGAAACTCGACACCCCCTAAAACAAACAGACAGAAAGGCAAACAAAAGACAGAAGAGGATACCCTAGAAGGATTCAGATTCCAGGGATACCCGGTCCAGGCCCAAACAGACACTAACTAACAGACAATATCAACGGAGAGGATGTTATTGGGGATTCCACCTCCTAGAGGATATTGCACTCCCGCTTCCCTGATTGAAGAAGAAGGGATATTGCCATTGGGTGGTGTCAGCCAGGAGAACACTCGCCTTCACGCCCTGTTCAGGCTATTAGCGGCGAGTATCAAGTCCTAACTTATTACCTAGGGTAAGCATCGAGTCAAATGTTGTACTTGCCCCACCGAAACGAAGAAGACTGATTTATACATTAAAAAAAAGTAAATAATAAAATATATATACTTTTTTTCTTACACAGTTAGTCCCAAAAAATGTGCGGAATAAAACGCCTGCCTTAATGTCTTAAGGTCTCTGCAGTAAGTCGATTCCAGATACAAATAAACATGATATCGTTTATACTGACCTGCAAGAGATCAGGTACATTAATCATTATAGCCGATCATCATTATCACCAATCACTACACAGCATCTAATAATCACAGTCAAAAAATATTCGACACTATAACCGATACAGTTTTATTGCTCTTTTTCAGAACATAAAAAGTGAATAGCTCTGAACTTTAGTTTCAACATTTTCTGCTAGATAGCGTCACATCCTCTTGGCTTAACGGTGCAAAAAGTCTGCAACCTTCCACCCACAAATAAGTCAAAGCAGCTGAAATGTTTCCAAAGCTGAAGAATAACAAAATTGTTTCTTTTGCAATGTTTTATTTTATTGTATAATGTACATAATATTTTTCGTTAGCAAATTAATTTTTAAAGCATTTGTTTGTTCCTTAAATTGTATGCGCTACTTAAGAGTGTTTGAGTAATGAGGTTGATCCGATTTTTCATGCTTCCTCCTCCACTCTGATAAATGAAAATGGGCCCCAATGGTCACTTTTGATTATTTAGTGATAATGTTTTTCTTTAAAAGATGACAAAAAAAAAAAATCTCAAAAACTGAATTTGAAAACGTTCATTCAATTGCCTAATTTCTCGGTCATCATCATTATCACAAAAATTCACTGAGAAATGTGAATTATAAAAAGCAAACCTACCTTAGCTCGCAATCGACTTGCTTTAGGCTTATGTATTAAATGTGTTCTTTACAAAATAATTTAAAATAAAAACTGAGGTGTAGATAATTGACCGTAGATTAATGATTGGAGAAGTTTGTCGGGGGGTGCGGTCAACAAAGAACAACATAAATAAACAAAACCATATGGTTTATATAAATAAAATATGGTATTGTTTATTTATATTGTTCTTTGCTGACCGCACCCCCCGACAAACTTCTCCAATCATAAAATAAAAACTATTCTTATAGAAATAAGTTCCTATTATTATGAAAGTTATTTATTTTTATAATGTAATAATTTTACTCCTGTGGCACAATTACACCATCTAAATCGCGGTGGAGACTGCCTTGGACAAAAGGGCTCACAGAAATAGCCATTAATAGCCCATATATCACGAGGGTCACATTGGGGATTAAAATCGCATCGAGTAGGGATTTGGACAAGAGCGATATCTCCCTATTTCGACCTCGATTAAAATATAAAATATAAACGAGGCTGTGTGGCTAAATTGCTCTGTCACAGCAGAGATATATTTAAATAGGGTTGCGGAGGATGCATTAATCAAAGAGCTCCCTAGATGTATAATAAAGGACTGGCAGTACAAAAACATACAGGCGGTTAATCAATTAGGGCTGACCTCGATCCATCTCCGCGGATCTGTTCCCGTCTGTTAGATGTGATTTCAGATAGCCTCTCCCTAGGTCCCCCCAGAATGGTGGTACTCTTAGTATCGAGAGTTTCAAAAGTAAGCGGCACGTGCGGCAGCGGAGTCGATTTGAAATTCAATTTTATTGTAATCAGTTCTGTCGAAAGTGAATGGTCCGTCTTCAGTCGATATAAAAGCTTTCTGGTTGAAAAAGAAAACAACATTATACGGATTAATATTTACGTAAGAAACTAAATTTCACTTAAATTCTGATAATCAAACTTAATCTTTAAAATGATTCTGCATTGGAAAAATACCTCAGACTAGGAATATTTAAGGGAAACATTATTTACAGAACAGGGGGATTTAAAGGTTATTCAAGGGGTCCTCAGTAAAACCACTTTCCATCTCCCCCAATCGCCATTACTGTTGATACTTTTGAACGGAATCAATTTCAAGTTCAGAAACCATCAAAATACAACAATATAGAAAAATAAAACAATCTTCAACACAGCACACTGTCAAATGGCATTTGCTGCAATAGCTGTAAACTGTCATTATGTAACTGGGTCTTTCTGTTGTTTTTTATTGTTACAAACACTATACTCAACACATTCTGAAATATTTATAATTTAGTAAAGAAGGGGCGACGAGTTTATCTAGAGGTAATCAACTTATTCTTACCATAGTAGAAAATAAAGTTTTCGTTTTATGGATCTGCTACAGAAGTAAAAGTTGACCGCCAGGATTCGAACCGGCACCACTGCAGTCATAAGTGAATTAGTCACTTAAATCCATCAGCTACAAATGGAAATTTAAGAACAATACTTACTGTCGCGCCATATGATTAGACAAAAATACAAAGAAACAGACTTATTTAGGGACACGACGGCCGTGTGCGTTGGGGTGATGGTAAGGGGAACGTTATGGGTTCGACTCCCATCTAGGGCAGTTAATATATATTTCTTGGCGGTCCCAAAGAATGTATCTTGACATTCCCAATTTGGTTAGTAAGCGGTGGTAACTTCAAAATAGTCAGCAGAGATTGACAAAAATAACCACTAGACCCACTTGACTAGCTCTCCCCACCAGTTGTCAATACCAATACCAAAATACTAACACACTGCTTTTATTATATTTTTTATAGACGTTTTCTAAATTCCTGAAGGAGTTTTGTACTGAATGGAAAAATAATTCATTGACTGATTTAAAATATAAATTTAAATAATTGCTGTAACGAAAGTTAATTTGGTTTTAATTTTTTGTCTACTTGAATTTTTTCTTAAGAAATAGATAAAAACTACTACAGTAGAACTCCATTTATCCTTCCTAATCGAATCCAATACATCGTCAATAAACGGTAGTCGGTAAATCAGGATTGTGTAAAAGAAATAAAATCAATATTTCTACATTAAATAAAATATTATAAGAGACATTATATTGTATAAGAAAAAAGTATAAATTCAATATAAACGAATAAGTTCCAACAAACTTTTGATAAAGTGCACCTAAAAATACTCTAATACTTTTTCCCGTCTGTTTGTACTACTTTATAATATAGATTTAATTTATTCAAATCTGAAATAGAATACTAAACTTGATTTTATTATGCAAAAAGGATAAATGCAAATGGTTAAATTGAAATAATAACAACAACAAAAATAAACGAAAGTACAATGTCAAATTCTACCCCCCAAATTTGCCTCTGACGCTAATGTTTTGTGTATGTAAGTGTAGAAATGGTCTCATATCAATTTTATCAAACAATGTCCATTAATTTTGCTTACAAATGTGCAAACTTATGGTTCTTGCACATCTAAATTTCGAAAACTTCCAATCCTTCCACTAATTTTTTTTTTTTGAAAATGTATATATATTTAATAAAATTGGTTCCTCCGGTAGATTCCATTCTCAAATGGCGAATCAAATTATATATATATATTAAAACGTTTAATGCATGCATAATAACTGCGAAATGGTAAGGAGTTTATAGCGGCCTATGTACTTAGCAAGTGTTTTATTTGGGCAACTGTATTTTTCCAAAACATTTAAAAATAATAAATACTCGAAATTATTTGTAATAATAACAGCCATAGAGATAATAGTGGAAACACCGGAGGAAGAATTTATGTAGAAAACGGTGAAAGTCCCCAGGCGACAAGGTGAAGTTAATTCGAGATAAGATTACCTACCCTCCCTAAATTAGAAGAAACCTCCCTGAATTATGTGCGGGCCCGGCGAATCGATATCCTCACTTCTACGGCGGCTTGGGGTCCCTTCTATCTCCCTCGAAAGAAGTATCAAGTGTTATCTCTAATGCTCTTCTTAACTTTTATCAGCGAATAGATTATAAAATACAAGAAGTAGTTATTTATTTTTTTCTTATAAAAATTAACATCGGCCGTAATCAAAATAAGTGCTAAGGCGAAAATGTAAGGGCAGAGGGTCTTTAGTAACCACATCTCGGTAGTCTTAAATTTAAACTTAACTTAAATATAATATAATGTATAAGTGTATGTATACACACACAGTATACACATACATATATAAAAATAAATATAAACAGAAGTGGCATTTTTCATTTGTAACCC
Organism: Halyomorpha halys; assembly: GCF_000696795.3. Taxonomy (NCBI): domain Eukaryota; kingdom Metazoa; phylum Arthropoda; class Insecta; order Hemiptera; family Pentatomidae; genus Halyomorpha; species Halyomorpha halys. The sequence goes on along the minus strand of NW_027111053.1, from coordinate 437,934 downwards.
GTATCACGAAAACTAAAGAATTAATCTTTACCAAATGTAAACTAAATTATATTAATATTCACTGAACAGTTAAGACACAATAAAATCAACCGATAAGCTAACATATGAAGTTGAAGAGAATGCGCTGATTTTTCAATGCACTGATTTCAAAATTCATCAACACAATTGATTTTCTTTTAGCGTTATATAGATAGCATAGAGGTTTAAGTCTTTCTAGGTACCTAAAAGAAACAAATTAGTAAGCATGAATTTCAGTCAATTAAGGAAATAATAATTAATATAATTTAATACCGGAAGATTAATATAATTTAATACCTGGCTTTATTGGAAAGACAGAAGTCTAATGATCGAAGAACCATGACTATAAAATGTACCGAAAACTAGAAGTTGTAACTGTCAACAACAGGAGACAAAACTCGAAATATATTCAGAAATTTTATAAATTTATTGTTCCTTTCAATATATCCCAGAAATATCAGAGATTTAAAAGAAAATGGGGTTGCTATTGATTAATAAAAAAAATTGAAATTTTATTTTGTTGTTATATCGGCCAGATTGTATAGTTGAAATAAATATGTCATTATTGGTGTGATTTCATAGGTCTACAAAATTTTTAATATTACAATATCTCGTGCCTTGCTTACTTGAACAAATAAAAAATTCAAGAAATTATAACGCTACCAACATTCTCATTTTCGAGAGATTTAAAGAGCAGAACCTAATAATTCATAAAACACGTTAAGATAAAAAAATTAGAAAAACAGGTTCATATTATATCTTAATATATGAAACAAACATGTTAATAAAACAGATATTCCTTTCAACCGCTATGTTGAACTCTGATTAACTAAAATACATTTTAAAATCGCTACAGACTAGGTTTTTTCCTCATCTTCATATATGGTTATTTGAAAACTCTGATTGGTTGCCATATTGCAACGAAAAGATAAATGTAATGAGTTCCTTAGGCCATCCTTGGGTGACCAGTGGTTATGTATAAAATCCGAAAAAAATCGGCCAAGTAGCCGGGGAAAAAGCCGCAGATAGAAAGGTTATTTTCAACAACAATTTCTTTAGATGAGTTGAGATTTATTTGCTAATGAAATATTAAAAATAAGTAATACATCTGTCACTAAGCATATTGTTTAGTTTAGAGCTTCATAGGAAAAACAAATACATTATTTAAACGATTGCAAAAATCAAATAATTACTTAGTTTTATTTATTTTTTCACCCTTCTATTAATTTTACTATCTCGAAGAAAACCAATACATAATACAAAAAAATAGGAATATGTATACATTTTAAACATAAATATCCTTTCTTTGTCTGAAGGGCATTTTAAGGTAGGTTGTGGAATCCGCTGTGTGCAGGGGAGCAATGTGGATCCCACAACCTACCTACAAAATTACTTTTTACAAAATATTAAAATGTCATATACATAAAATAATATATAAATGTAACGAGACGCTAAAAATGACAATATCACAATGTTTAAAACTGCAGTTCTATGAAAAAACCAGTTAGGATTTTTTTTTCTATAAGTTTTTTTATCTTTAAAATGATTACACTCTTAAAACGCTTATTTTATGATTACACGCTTTAGTTTTGGTATTGGTATAAAACATATTGGTACATATGTATATTGGTATGAAACATGTCACACAATAAATGATTTACAATGGTTATATTAAATTACATGGGCTTAAATTAACAGGCACTCTAGAAAGCAGAGTCGAGAGATTCAAGAGGAAAGTACACCGTACAATTACTGAAGTAATCAGGGATCAAACCCTTAACACATGGAAAAGAACTAACAGTTAACTGCTTATAGAGACCGGTCAGTCAATAAAATTATATGAAGGCAAGGAAATTAAAATGGGCGGGACTTGTGGCTCGGCGTAATCCATCACTACTACACAGCAATGAACGCCACTTTAGTAGGCAAGAGACTGCGTAGGAGGCAACAACTGGATGGATAGATAAAATTAATAAAGATGCGAAAAAGCTGCTTGTAACAAACTGGAAAGCACAGGTCCAGGCGTGAGAAAGCCTAGATCTTCTAGTGGCCGAAGATCTACAAGGTCTTTAGAGCCAACAAGTAAAAAAAAAAAAAAAAAAAAAAAAAAAAAAAAAAAAAAAAAAAAAAAAAAAGTATAGATTTAGATTAAATAAAATTTTGTTTATTTATGGAATACTGAGAGAAATCTAATTTTCAATTATCATTTATTATATGTTTCGCTTGCCCTTTACAGATAACGGTTTTTGAATAAAAAACAAATTCCTTGAGGTAATCCCGAACCAAAAATATTAATTAACTAGTGATCTTGAATGAGATTAACTAATTTTTTAACCGATTAGTTTATTATAAGTTGTTGTATTCATATTTTAGGATATCAGTACAGAATCGTTGTATATTTTATGCATTTTCTCCATCATAAACATGTAAACAAATAAGTGATTGATAAAAAAAAATAAAGAAAAAAAGATAAACCTTCATACATCATCTATTATTATTTTAGTAGCTATAAGCCCCACTATACAAATATTAAATAGCTCAGGTGAATAAAGAAGAATGACAACGAAGGAATGACGTATTTTAAATTACTTTTATTGTGCACAGCAGACCCTAAAGTACAATTTGTAATGAGAAATAATATATCTTGTATGTGTCTCAGTAATTTATATAATATGAAAATACTAACTAAAAAATGAGCTCGTATACGACGCTATTCTACAATGATAACAAGAGTTAAAAAAATAGAAAATATAAGAAAGTTGAAGATCACGCGTATGTAGAAACGCATTATCCAAAACTGAGGTAGTGATTCAAGAGGGAATAACAGAACAAATGAATATTAAATTGAAAGTGCTTCGTCGCCTTTTTTTTAAGCCGAACGAAAATAAATTCTACTCTGGGAAACATTTATAAGCAAGAAAAGCGTTAAAATGGAGCAATTTCTCGCAAAAGTACCCTCTTAAGTTCCCCCATTTTTATGGTAAATCGTGGATTAACGAACCTCCCCTCCCGCGGAGGCACCCCACTAAATAAGATCAGGGGATGTCGATCAGATAGAAGAAGCCGCTTAGGGAGGGTGTCGTTTCTCTCGGATAGGGGAGGGAGTGGCCAAGAGATATCCAGAACTCGCTGCTACACGGTTTGGAAATTGCAGCGTTTTTTATTTCGGATATGAGTCAGGCGAAAATGGGAGAACCATTTCCAGTTCTGTTGATCGGTCACATCGAATATTAATGCTTCAGGGGACATTTACATACATAACACAGGCTTTTATTCAGAACAACATTACCTTTTGGGAAGGGGTGGGTTAACATACGAGAGTAAATGCACAAGAGTTCATACAGATCTATAAAATTCAAAAATAAAATTATTTGTATAATTGTTTCTTCAGAAAATAATTATTTATAAAACGATTGAAAAACAAAGTGTAAAAAAAATTTAATTACAGAATATACCTAACAAGTTTTAAATAAAAAATAAATTAAAATATTATAACAATAATATTAATTAAAAAAATAGATTTATAAAAATATTGGAAACTTTATGAGGCAAATTAAAAGTTTTAACTTTTAAGTTATTGTTTATGTATGCTATTGTTATTATATTATATGTTATTGTTTGACATAAATATAAGGTTTAAAAAAAATAAAAAAATTCTTAGCATATATAGCTAAAGCAAGAATTGACGATAAAGTTGAACCGTAACCATATCCACGAATATCAACATTTAAATTTTTATTAAGCTTAAATTAAAAAAAAAAAAATTAAAGCAGATGATCAGAAGGAAAAAAATGACGTTTCGACCAACTTTATAGATCTTCATCAGGACTTTGGTCATCATTAGGAATGTAAACAGAGATCCCTCAAATGACAGTTAAGTATAATCAGTACTATCATTTGAGGAGTTTCTGTTTACACTCAAACATAATAGCCCTGATAGAAACATTTTTAAGTCATTAATAGAAATCAAATTCGAACAAGAAAATCAATTTTTTATTGTTAGAAAAAATGGTTGCTATTCGTATAATACGAAATACATGAAGGCTAAAAATGATATAAGTAGATAATATTTGAATAATATAAATATTATTATGATTAAATAAGTTACTTCAACTTATTTGTATTTTATTTTAACCGCACTCCTCAACCATCTTCTTCTCGTATAAGTCATCCACGGTCAACTATTTCTTATGATTATGAATACGAAATATATTTGGGGTTGTTTGTTATATATCATTCACTTCATTATTAATAAAATTGTTGTATCCAATGATGCATTTTCCAGTAATCTGAAGAGTAACGACCCTGACTGTATTTGAGCCTAGCAAAGTAGCACGCTGTTCATGAACCGGATAAACACAAAATATCGATCCGGGAGCAGAGAAATTTCTGATTTAATAACGAAAGCAATCTTACCCCGAAAATGACCCCGGGCGAAGGGCGGGCAACGAACACTCCCGAAACTGCACTTCTATAATATCTTGAGGGGGAGCACAATATCCTACCATATTGGCAACTTAGCTTCATGAGCTTATTTGTTGGACTTTACCAGCCCTGTCGGGGGTAGATGAAGTCTAAGGAACTTCCAGTAAATTTCCAACAGGGCATATTAAATAAATCATACAGCAAGTTGTTCTTTATGACTAATAAAGTAAGATGACATAGCATTTAAAATACTTATGAGGTAAGATAGTTAAAATGTTAAACATATAACGCTAAGAGCAAAACATAAAAGTGAATTTTGAAAACAGGAGATGGTTTGTATTTTCGTATCAAAAAGGAAAAAAAAACTTACCACGACTTAATTAGCACTATGTTAAGCTAAAAGCTTCACATATATAAAACCTTAAGTTGGCTGACGTTTTTTTATTGTGTACTACGGTTTAAAACAATTAAATAAAACTGTATCAGCACAATGGAAAAATCCTATGCTAAATAAAATGAGATTAAAACGTATTTAGCGATTTCCACTATATATTAGTAATTTGTAATAATCTTCCCCACCGGACATCCTAACTAAGTTGTTATAACTATATTAATCAGTCAAAAACACAGATCCTATTTCGGATAAGCCGTACGCCTTGGTTTACTTTATGTTCCCGTCATCCCTCAGGCGCCAAGGACATAAACCTCCTGACTGACTTGTCAAAATAGAATCTATCAGCTCACATTACAAACAGTTCCAACTGTGTCACTACCAAGACTGACAGACATCATTCCTTATCTGTTATTGATTGATGTATGGATGGAAAGATAAGAATAGGAGTTGATACCACTATCTGAGTGAAGAACTGCTTTCTGGATAAGTAAATTCCGGCTGTCTCTTCCGAGTCCGTTATGAGTCCTTTGTCTACAATTATATACAGTTAAGCTTGCATTATATTAATTGCATCCAAATTCCGACGTGAAGAAATTTTATTAAATTGGAACCAAACTAATGAAGAAAATGAACAAAATTTTGAAGTAATATGTATATTTTCATATTTTATTCAAATTTTAGAATCATCAAATAAAACATCATTATAGAATATAAAGCGGCTGTTTCTTCAGATAAATCATATAATAATAAAACATTTTTTAACTTTTATTTTACTATTCTAATATCTTTTAAATTTCGTTCACATCACTTGCCCTTGTCTAGTGAGATTCTGAATGTGCTTGTAGCAATGGTACCCATCGAGAAACTTTTATTCTGTGTGTGTTAAGAAAGTACTATTCTGAACTGTCTAGGATTACACCAAGCCGACAAGCTTTTTACCTGATCCCAATCCATTTTAAAGTGACTGGCTGTCACTCAGAGACAGCCTTGAAACCCCAAGTTGACGCATACGAATTTAAAAAATAAAAAATACATTTTCAAGTTGAATCTGGTCACAGGAGATGAGATCTATTCTCTTAGCTAAATAATGTATAATTAGTTTTGAATATAGTAAGAGAAGAATTTTCCAAGCGTAAAGTGCATGGAGTAACAGGACCTTCCTCCCAGATATTCGTCTTTTTGGTTCACGACTGTTTATAAGAGGCAACAATATGTATCCGTTAAAAATCTTTGGAAGATCAGTGTTCTGCTTACTGATACATGGTTCCTAACGGCTAGAGATACAAATTGTCTCTTAAGTTTTAGAAAAGAAACTTTTTAGGCAAATATGAAGTAGATAGAGGGCAAATGCGTAACATAAAAAAGTTAAAGACTTAGTATGAGAAAATGTGAGAACCAAAGTTGGAATACTTCGATATGCGAAAAAATCCAGAAAATGTCCACAGAAAGATTCTCGTGAGTGGTAGGAACGCGGAGAAGAGGTGGACAGAGGTTTTTCTAATTCATGAGGAGGAACTGTCGAGATGAAACGCAAAGTCAGAAGTACTTTTTCAATGCTGCATTGGATTGTAGAACTGGACAGTTTGTTAGTTTAATTATGATTATTATACCACGTATAAAAAATGGAGATTAAGAGGAAATAAATACTAAGTTAAAAGATGGAACCGGTAATCTATGCTAGCCACAAAATTACTCATTATATGATGTCTAAAAAGTAGTAAACCTGAAAAAAGTAGTTAAGAAGGCTATTAGACTTCCTAGCGTTGATTACCTCCAGCAGTTAAATGGAGAAATCACGGTTCAAAAATATTAAAATTAAGTTAGTTAAAAGAAAAAAAATCTTGTAAAGACATCAAATAAAAGCGTCAAGATAGTGGGGGTGATAACTGAATCGTTTGTTTTTTAATACGTTTGAGATACACCCGTTGGAGATATACTTGCAGTAAGGATACAACCTGACATTGAAAGGCATTATTATCTAAAATAATAAATCACCAAATTTGTGACTTATTTATTGCTACACGTTTTATTACAATCATTAATAAGTCACATGAGAATTGACAGAAAAAGGAAAGACCCCATTTCCATCCATATTAATTAACAAGAATGAGCGCATGATGCATAGCGGGAATAGCACAGGAGCCACCTCACTGACACTATACAACTGACAGCATTAACGGCCAAGTACAGCAAATTAATGTGAATTAACGCCCGACGTTTCTTTCTAGCCTGCTCCCGCTTCTTCAGGAGAGCTAATTGCGATTGTAATTAGGGATAAGAGGAACGACAGAGCGTGTTCCAACTTTATCGTCTTCCATAGCACCGCCGTGTCCGTCTCGAGCCAATTTACATACTTCTTCAGCTCCCTTTCTTCTTGGTCGCTAACGTTTTCCTTATCTTCTGCAGCTCGTGGCCAGTATTTCAGCCTCCCCGATGGCTCCCCGCACTGGCACGATCCACAATTTACTGGCTCAGCCTTCAATACACAATTTACTCGGTTAGGCTCCGGGCCGAGTGGATCCAGTAATCTGGGGGTCTTGTTCGCCCAATGCGATTAGCCATACTGTTTAATTACGTTGCGGCTAACCCATGCGTAGGTACGTCAGGAACACAAGCATTCGCGCGAAATCTACTCGAAATCGCTATTACTACATTGGCTATTAACGTATTTTAAATTGTATTACATGCAACCACAAATCCTTCAGTATCTTAAAAAAAAATCATTCAAGCAATAATATTTCGAGGTAAAGACAATTAAAATGCACGCACAAAATTTACATATAATAATTTGTTGTTAGGTAAACCCCAGGTTCAATCTCTTTTCTCTTCACACAATATACGCAGAAAAGAGAACATATCCAGGATATCCCTTGTCACACATTCCACCTGTCACCGAAAGATAAAGCCAAGGAGATTCAACAAGAAAATCTGGACCACAGGAAAAAACAGGTCACCGTCAAAACTCATGAAAAGACTACAAACGTCTCAGTAAAAATAATAAAGATTTAATACTGGGATTGAAGAAATAAATAATTCAAAGTTATTGTTTTTCTAATAATTAATCAGATTCAAGGAGTCACAATATTTAGTAGATATTGGTATTGGAATTAACGGACCATGGTCGACAGTTGTAGTTTGTCAAAAAAATGGCTTCAACGTAATCATTCAAACTGAATTTATAATAAGTAATAAAAGAAATAATTTAATTAATAGTAAAATAATATTCTTAAATACCTTAAAGTTATAAAAAGCAATTGTAAATTATTTTGAGATATTATATTTGTCTTGTCTCTGATTAAATAATGGAATTTTATAAAGAATACGAGTTTTTTGTTTGTTTTATTTTTCAAACTGATTTAAGTAGTGACTAATTTTGAGTAGATAAATGTTTGTTATGATACAATAAAATAAAGCCTTATCTATAAATAAAATATCCCTTTATTTCAAGTTACTTATTTAAACACCACTATAACATCTGCTTTAATTGTTATCTAAAAATTTATTTTAAGCTTGTGATGTATTGAAATTTGCAGTTAAGATGAGAGTTAATTACACTTTGAAATGAGCATTAAAGTAGTAAGTATATGATGAATCAAATTTTATGGCATCGTTGATTTTTATACAGGATTAGATAAAAGATATAATATGATATAAAATCTATGTATAATTCCATTCTTGTTACTTTCACTAAAAGTCATCATTATCTAAATTCACGATATGATACATACTTTATCATGTAGTATATACTATACCTCTACATTCAAAAATGACTAGCCATTGAGGTCTAATAATTAAAAAAAAAAATTAAACTTACAATAAGATGATTTAAAGAAAACAAAACAATTATATCATTAAATAAACTTTATTATATAGGTTTTCTACGAAGAGGTAACCCGAAAATAACAAAATGGAGATGTACAAAAATCACCTTAACGTATTTTGAAACATCGACTAACAACTAAATATTCATAAAAAATTCCAACGAGTGATTTGTATACCCAATCTTACTTTTAAAACAAAATTATTGGAGCTCATGTCTGTATGCTATGTCATCCCTGAAAATTATGTCTGATTAAGTTAAATTATTGATTTTTTTTTTTGGCGCATCTTCATTTATTTTTTCTAAAGTTATAATTTATAAATACCCCTGCTAAGAGTGTAAAATCATTGAAATTAAATAGGTTTCTGTCGATACCGAAACAGAATTTGATTAAAGCCCAGAGGATCTATTTGAGCTGAAAATTGAAAATAGGAGGGTACTGCATGAAACACCCTGCGGCATCCCCCAACTAAGAAGACAGCCGCAGGATGCAGCACAATCAATTATAATAGGGGAACCCTCGTTAAAAATGTATGTCCCTGAGGAGAAATGTAGGAGGGGTGATCGTATAAAATATTAACCAGGAGCAGATCAATCCCTTTTCATCCCCGGACATCGGATTTCGGCAGATCATGCAAAACAGAATCTGAAATATTGAATTAATCATTAAAGGGGAGTTCTCAAATTCTTGATTAGGTAAGCCATGGCATAACGAACCGTCATTTTGCCCTGATAAAGCTCAGCAAAGTGGGGCGAAACATTGGTTACTAATAAACACTTATTTTGCACTTTCCTTGAACGTTATGTACCTTCCGATAAAGTAAAAGATGTTTGTACTTTTATGAAAATTATATATTTTTTTAAAAAGGATATTTTCAATAATGGTGATCAATACTAGGAGATGTTGGAAAATACTATAAATGTATAAAAAATATTTGTTAAAAAAAAAAACAAATTGACATTTTTGTCATATAGTTTTTATCCACTATATCGTAATATTGATATTATTTTTTTATTATTATTAATACGGTATTCACGTACAAAATACAAATATTTTTCTTCAAAAATATTTAAAATTTGAAATTTTTTTTTATCTTGTTCTAATAAGTTAATTTTTCTTTTGGTGATTAATAAAAGTGTTGGAATAAATATGATACATATCATTCACTATTAATTATATTTCGATCTTCTATCTACATTTTATTTTTGATGTTGAAAAATTCAATTAATTTTTCTTTATTTAATTTTACATTCTCCTTATCTTATAATATCTTTATAATTATTTTTTTGTTAAAACTTTTGATTACTCCATACTTTGTTAGTTGAAAAACAATATAGAAAAATATATAATTTTCTTTATTGAAGCTAATAAATATCTAAGATTGGTTAATATATAAATAAATAATAAATAAAGATTGGTTAATATATAAATCATTTCTTTTAATATAAACCGTCTTCCTCTTCTCTAATGACGGATTAAAACTAACGAGATATTGGAATATCAATATATTGAAATAATATTTTATATATTATATTGAGATTATAGGTATATTGATATATTTGTATGGTATTTACATCTCTGATCATGATGAAGAGTTTTCGAGATTTTTTTTAGCTATCGATGTCTCATACATTCTATAGTCCTGAGAAACACTGCACATTTCTGTGAAGAAATTTCCATTTAGGTCCTTAAAGGGATTCCTACCGCTACTTCTGAATTTCAGAATACTTCTATCATTATTTAATTGCTAAGTTATTTATATTAAATATAATTTATATCAATCATCATCCTTCAATGATCAATGAATTTATGAGGCATTCAGAACTTTTCTTCATATAATACTCCGAAACGATCAGGTGGCCATTCAGCCCAGCACAAACTCAGACATCACGGTCCATATAATGCTATTAATTAATAAGGACCATATATCACCGAACACGCAGCCATAAATAGTAGTTGGGAGACACAGATCAGCAATACACTGCTTCGTGAAATGTCAGCTACATGCAAATGAATTAGCGCAACGCGGGGCAAGCTGACACACTGTGATATCCCTCTATGATATATAATTCAGCTTAAATTATTATTATCTCAGAAACATTATTCCAGCAGTAATAGAATGTGTGGTAAGCCAAGAAAAAAATTCGGTAGATTGGAATATTATCGTTGGTCGCCTTTTGGGAAACACAATACAAAACATAAAAAAAAAAAAATGATGGATAACTAAAGGAGAAAAAAAGAAAATAGAGACAGCAATTCATATAGGAGAAAGACGAGATCGTGAGATAATCATTTGGTAAACTGTTGTATTACTGGCAGGAATAAAGATGATATTTATTAATTCCACCTCAAGAAACTGTAAAATACGAATTTTAATAAGAAGAGAAAAATAACAGTTTTTATTTTTTTTAAATCCAGTCAAAAATATCTTTCTTTTATTTAGGGCATAAATACCGAATTTTTAAAGTTCCTTTAATATCTTTTCTTTGAACAAATTGATCTTGTTATTAACATCTCTCATTGTTGGTAGTATTAAACAATGGCTAAATAAGAAATACGAAAGACTTTGATAGTTAACTAAATGAGAAACTAAATGTTTTCTGCCTATATGTAATATTTTCTAATATTATCAATACTTTAATTAGTTTATATCTTACTGCTTTCATATGAAACGTATTTGCTAACAACCAATTCCCACAATCACCTACCGGTTTGCTACTTGGCATTCACTTTTAGCATAACTCCACCATTCAGTAAGGTGGATGTCCCATTTTATTCATTATTTTCCTTTTTTTCTTCACCTTTATTTAAGTAGTATTTCCCTTATTTTCGATCTTTTAGTGTGTAAAGTATTTTAGACTTTAGACTTTTTTATAAACAATTTTTTTTATTTTTAATTATTAACGTTTGATTAATTGTCTAATACCTTTCTATAAGTCTTTATTTTCTTTAATTTACTTACTTTATTTTTATATAAATTTTCACATATTTTAAATTATATTTAGCCACACCTTAGTTTACTTTTATTTCATGCTATCTATTTTCTTTCTTTGTTACATTATTTTAGTTGTTTGTGTCTGTTTTTAATCCTGATGAAGCTCTGCAAATTAGGACGAAACTTTGGCTCATAATAATTAGTTTGATTACTATTTCTTTTGGTCGCACCCTGACTAAATTCCTTTTATAAATTTTTTCCATGTTGGCTAAAACAATAGTCAATTTTTTTATTTTCGTTGTCGATATATGAAACATATTTTAATCCTCAAAGATAAAAAAAATAGGTGTTTTCAAGTATACAAGACTAATTTCATCTCAAAGTAGAACTGTAAACAAAATTGTATTCAGTCAAAGTTTAGTATAAAAATGCTCACAAATTTATGGGTTACCTAACGCAAATGTATATAAATGTACTGGGTGTCTCATTAACAGTATTTTAGGTGTCTCCTGAATTTTGTTTTATAAGGAATTAAGGCCAATTTTTTTACTTATCAATCAACTCATAAGTGATGAATTACTGAGCATTAATAATTGGAAAATAAAAGCATTGAAGTGGAAACCATATAAAATAAAAATAAAAACTTTATATTATTTTTTAGTAACTATATAAACTACTAGAGTCTAACTCACATAAGAAGTCGTTGCGAGAAATAGTTGAGATGGAGCCGGCTGCTTTGAAGAACTTATAACTACGTCACTAACTCAACGGGACTCCAGCGCTGGAGAATTGAAGCACTTATCGTTAGCAGTTCCTCTGGCACAACTGCTACCTCCCTTCAGTTCTTAATAAATCCAGGCTAAGCTGTATTGGCTACTTCAAAGTTCGACTGGAACGGTCCGTAGGCCTATAGAGCGAGCCAGGCCGACCGTGAATGGCCTCTGGAGCGGGCAACGATATTATTTCTTGGCTCAGACCAGCGCATTGGATGTACTGCATATCGAATCCTAAAGTGAATTACTAAAGGATTCAAGGGAGAACCACAATTTAAAAAACAAAATAAACTGCTTTTTATGTGTACATAAAATCTGAGTAGAATAAAAAGTACTATGATTATGAGGCTATTTTTGGGCTTATTTAAAATCAAAATTTATTAAGAACAAGTTAATTTCCCAAATGTTATAGAATATTTAATCTTACTATCAAGAATTCGGGAGGAAAAAGTTTATTAATCCAATCACTATCACATAATGGTGATTTTCAAGGAGTGAGCGATTTTTAAGCTCAATTATAATAAAATGGTTACCAAAGATCGTTATACATTCATATTGGTTGCAATATGGCCTTTGGAAACATTTTTTCCAATAAACAGGATGAATTAACTATATTTCTATGATTTAGTAATGTTCTACTTGCCATAAGCACTTTTTATTGTTGTGGTTTTCGCAGAATATACATTCATATACATTTTAACTTAATTTGTACACATTACTCGCTGATATTTTTTTAATTCCATTCAGATTCTTGATTGAACGTTTAAAAAAATATTTTAGTGAACTGTGTTACTGGAAAGAACTTCCGGTATTTTGAAATGCGTGATAGTCCTGAAGTCCTAAATATGACTTTTACCACCATTTTCATTTCTATTCCTTTCTCACAAGCCGGCCGGAAAGGAAAAATAACATTATCATTGTCATGTCTTCAGATGTCCGTTAAAAAATTAAACAAATAAATAAAATACAAAAAAAGTATTGTTTATATGGCATTTTAAAATAAATGAAGAGTAGTTCATCATTAAATGATTTTCTAAAGTATATTTTACTGTTGCCGTGATCCCTTGAGGCTTTACTTGTAGTATAAAAAACGATATTATTTGTAGATTAAGCGTCCAAATTTTTTTTGATACTTTAAGAAGATTTTAGGTTTACATTTTTAGTGGTGAGATTTATGATGAAAATTAGGATCTGAAAAATCACCCATTGAATAGTCACAAGCCACCAACTTATATTAATCAGACTGCATATTTACTGGTATTGTTTCTAATAAAGTTGCAAATTTGAAAAAAGACAAAAAAGATTTTAAAGACATGACTTTCCAGGATGTTTATTACTGTACTTCTGAAGAACACACGACGTTTTGATAACCCATCCATCGTAAATCCCAAATCTGACTGATTAGAATACATGGTTCCTACTCAAGACCCTCAAGCCGGCATGTATTGCCTCCCCCATAGGCTACAAGAACCGAGACCATCATAGTCACGAGGCCTGTCGAAGAGAGCGGAGACTGACGGGAGACAGGTAGCCGCTATTACCATACAGATTGGATCCGGACAAGGTAAATTCTTAATCAAATCTCCTTTTAATTGAAGCCGCTCTGAAACCGGTCCGGCCAGCTTCGCCTCGCAGCGTCTTCTGGTTCTAGCGTCCTATTGGAACCGAGATAACTCCTGACGTGGAGCGATGGTCTTGGATGTGGAAGTAACAGTATATACTTATATACTGATACTAATTATATTAATTTAATGTTAATACTCATTATTTATATTTAAATATAGTTTATCGATTCAAATTAATACAATGTTAAAATTCTTGAATAATAATGTTGGATGTTAAAATATTCAACCAATCACTGTCTTATTGATTAAATCGATAAACACATAGTTCGTGTAAGGGTTCTCGTAGTGAAATGTTTATTAAAAAAAAAATGGTTTTACCAGGTATAGATAAAGATATTCGAACGATATTTCTGTTTGTAAAAAATTAGATAACTTTTTTTCAATTGTCACTAAGTAACCACGAAACTGTCGGAAAAGCAGTTTGATTATAAAATCGTTAAAATTCAGAACAAAATGAATTGTGCAATAGCTTTACTTTATGATTTATATACAGAAATTAAGATTGTAGATACAGTACTACAAATATTAAACATGTTTCGAAAAAAAAAATCGATTAATATCGTAATTGTTTTCTTGTCTTGGGAAATATTGTCAAAAATATTCTTTCAGCGAGCGCAGTCTAAAACAAATTTGAGCAGTATTCTAGTCCATAACAGAATAATTAGGTTCAAAGGTTCTCTGAAATATGGCGGATATCCAAAAATAATGGCAGATAGATTTTGAGAAATTTTTGAAATATAAAAACTGCAGTGCGGAAAAGGAACTAGATAACGTTGCAAAGTCGATTAACTACCAAATATAACACAATTTACCATTACTAAGACCAGCTAAGTTTCTTTTATAAACTCTCGAAAAACATAGTTTCAATCGTGGCTTGAATGCTCTGTATAACAAAAATTCCAGAAACCTTGAAAACCGAGTTCTCGAGGGTAATGAAATAGATTGAAATACAATCTCATCTTCTTCGGATGATTTTCTATACATTGAAAAATATATTTTATCCTGTAAAAATTATAAAATAAATTCCGCCATTATTATTATAACCCATACAAGGATAAATAAATGTTTACAAATAAAAACTATAGTCATATATCTAAAAAAAAAAAAAAAATAAAAACACTAAAATTTAATACCATGTAAAAAATTATTCCAATTTTTAAATAAACGAGAGTTTTACATAAATTCACTCAAAAAGGCACGGGAGGTAGTGCGTGCTGGAGGAACGTTCAATTCACCGGTGCTAAAAATGGTCCACGTTCGATTCACAGCTGGCATGGCATCAAATTCATTAAACCCTACTCCTCATCCCCAACATTCCGGGCATTTACATGTAGATAGTGACCTGAACTTTGTGTATTTGTCATTCAATGATTGTAGTAATTGATATCAATGAAACTCATCCAGTAATTCATATAATTTTAAGATTATTGGAAGAAGAAAGTTGGAGTCCGAATGATAGTCCGGGTGGCGGTCAATATATGTACAAAATATTAGAAAAAAACTATTTAATGTTAAACAACGCCCCACTTGCAGGGCTTCGTAATAAAACTAAAACTTTTTTTACAAATTTTCTCAATTTCTCTGTATATTTATTTTAATGTTCTGTCACTTCTTATAATGTTTGTGTATAGTTTTCATATAGCCGTGACGAAATCCTACAAAGTGGGGCTAAACGTTAGTTAATATTTAATAGTTTTTCTACTATTTTGTACCTTATACCACCCGGACTGGAGACTTCCTACAATACAAAATAAATAATAAAGAGATAGCTTTTTTTCTGTTCTACCTATGGATAATAAATAAAATATTATCTTTTCTTGAATAGAAAAAAAAAGCCATGCTCAAATATTCTGTTTTAAGAGAGGTTTTTTTCCTGGTGTTATTTTATTATATTTTAAAACTGTGAAACAAAAAGCCGCTCAAAGTGAAAATAGGAAAAGCGGAGCCGGTGCGGGGGTACTTAGCCTGATAAAGTTATCTCGATGGAGGTATATAGGATATTGTTTTAGGGAGCGGCTGGGGTATAAAGCGAATTGAATTCCGCAGGTTCCTGCTCCAAGATTATCCCCGGGCCAGGCCATTCGGCTTCAATCCAGATCGATACCTCTCTCCTTCAGGATCAGTCCGATCAAATATCCACGATAGTGCAGAAGCTTACCAGTGCCACTGCTCTATCTGCTCCGGGCGGGATGAAGGTTCTCCAGCCATTTCTCTTCCTAGGGCAAGGGCGTTTCTGGGCTTAGGAGGCAAATGAATCAGATGGAATCATTATGGATCAGACAGAAAATAATGTATCGTAGTAATTGTAGTAAGGACAATTTTACAGAAAATTCAAATATATAGATAGTTATGTCTGCTTCTTTACGGTTATTAATAATGATAAACCTTTGTAATTGACTAAGAAATAAATGAAAACTTGAGGTTTTATTTTTCGTGATACAAAGATTCTACATATAAAAAAAAAAAAAATTAAATAATTACCCTTTAACTAATTAACCCCTTTACCCTTTAAGGTTAAAGGGGAATTATTTGATTTTTTTTTTTTATATGTAGAATCTTTGTATCACGAAAAATAAAACATCAAGTTTTCATTTATTTCTTAGTCAATTACAAAGGTTTATCATTATTAATAACCGTAATATATATAAAAATATTATTTTTATTTTTTATATTATTTTTAAAATATTAATTAATTAGTATTATTTTATCTATGATTTCATCGATCGTTCCTCCATTCCCTGTAGGTTTCTGAATAAAAGGCACTGAAAAGAGTTTATAACTTTAAAGATCTTGCCTCCATATTTAAATTACATGGTTTCAGAGAAAGCAGCGAAAAAAAATAATGTTCAACTCAATATTGTGATGTACAAATATCATTTCTTAAATCGTTTAAAATATATGCATTTAAAAGCGTAATATATACCTTATCCAAGCTCAGAAAAAACATTTGTAAAAAAAAAATGTTGTACATTCTTGAACAATTACTAAATAATTTCCGAAGTCAGAAAACATTACTTAGGGACCCTTCAAAACGATTGTTGAAACGAGATGTCTCAAGAATTATTAATCATTTTTTTTAAGTATTTAAATTTTACTGTTGATTGATTTTTTTTATAACTTATAATTATAAAATGGAACAATAAAAATATATTAGAAGAAATTGAGAAAAAAAGAAATGTCAAAATGGTTTGAAGAAAAACAAAAATATCAGAACGTTACCAATAGAAGTATACAGGTGGAATAAGACCAAGAAACAATTGGAAAAATAAATAAAGAACGTGTAATGGGTCAGAATATGCGAGAGGAATGAGCATAAGAAGAGGAAAATGTACTCGTGTGATTTGAAAATTAATGCTAAGAAAAATCCTATGCTTATGTTAAAATCTTTAAAAAAAAAAAATACTGATTTTATTGTCCTCTGAACCTGATTTTGTATTTAATAGTTCGTTCACATTAATATTTTTAATAATTATAATTATACAACCGTGAATAATAATCATAAATTATCAATAATTAGTATCTCATAAAAAAGTCTAGAAAAGAAACTGCCATTCGTGGTATTCTAATTATTGTGATATATACGTAAAGAAAAAATACAAGAATCGATTGGAAATCCAGATCACCGGGAAAGGGTTAAAGTACGGAAAATTTTAATTTTTTTCTGAAAATTTCATAAATTATATAGCTAAGATCATTGGCGATTTTAAACATTAAATTAATGAATAGAAACAAAAAACTTAACAAACAGAAAAATTGAATTTTTAAAAATTATTAGATTTTTCATAACAAATGTATGGTTGTAAGAGAATTGTATGTCTATAATGCTATTTGTTAATTAACATTTTAGGTTTAGCGCTGTTGTGTACTGCAATTGGAACTGAAAGAACATATTATCTCATAGGTTATCAATCTATTCTACTTGTAGCTTCACTGGGGAATAGAGATTCATTTCCACTACCAAATAAAAGTAAATTCACAAAGCCAGAATCGGCGGGCAAGTCCGTCCATTGTAGGCTTCAATTTGCGCCGCACAGCAAAGTGCATCCTTCAATGGGCAAAAATCGATGTACACATATTGTAGCAGGCTTTTAACTGTATAGACTATTTGAAAGATGAAAATTAAGAATTATGAAAAGAAAAAAATCATATTTGAAATTTGCTTAGTGTTTAATTTTTTTTTTTTATAGCACTTAGTATTCAGAAAACACAAAAATCGTGCGCTAAAAGATTTTTTATTAAAATAAAGTTTCGATATTTTTTGAGCAATCCCAATTTCTCCATTACAAATTTTAATTATAATTTACATATTTTAAACAATTTATGGATTCAACTCAAATATTAGAAGTTCATTACTTAACCGCACCAAGAAAAGCCTTAATAAATATTTTTTAATAAAACACACTGAGGAAACTTCAGCCACAATAAAATCAAATCAGACCCTTACGCGCCGCTGACTGAGAAAATGTTCCCCTTTCTCTCCAACAAAGGAGCCTGCGAAGGCAGGGAAGGAAGTAAATAAAATAAGAAAGAAAAAAAATGAAAAGAAAATACCTCAAAGCAAATAAATATCCGGCAGATACGAGGCGGATTAAAGATGTTCCGGTTTTCGGTCTGTTGCTCGATTTGAACAAAAGATGCTTTCAATAATGATGGAAGAGTCGTTAGTATGATCGTCTTCAGGCTCTTCAAAGGGGTTTGCCCAAACAATAGAGGATCCTTGGGCTTATTCGGCTGAAGGGAAAGTCGGATCATGCACAGCTTCCAATATTCAAAGATTTGTATTCGGGTACTGTTGGTAAAGGAGTTGTCAACATCAAAGTAATGAAAAGATTTCAGTAATACGTTCTATATAAGATGTAAACGAGACATCGTTGATAAAGAATGTAAAATTTTAACTGTATCCCTCATTAAAAAGGCCTGTACGCTTCACAAGTGAATTAAAATGTAAAGTTAATTCAGTGATTGCTTAACACTTCTTTGGATCTTGAGAATTTTTTAAAAAATGAGTTTTTTATGAGGACGTTATCGACTTTTTTAATTTCTTTACTAACTACAGTATTTATATATAATACAAGGTTTATATCATGATACATGCTTGTAAAGAAATGAAAAGTGGTATTAAAGAATCTGAACATGTTTTAAGCTAGACGTTTGAACAGTTTCATATAATTAAAAAATGAAACTTACATTAAAGTAATATATTTGAAATAATCATGAAAAGAAATAATATATTTTATATAAAAAATATATTATATTACTGATTTAAATAAAAAATTAACTTACAAATTACTTTTTTTTTTAATGACATCAATAATTGTTTAAATAATTTTTTTTTTCTAATTTAAGTCTCAAAACAATCTTCATTTCTTTACAAGTCTAAAGTTTCGGCTAATTCGGCCATCCTCAAGGACAATCTATCACGAACAGCTTTTATTAAACATATGATTTTTAACAAACAACATTATTAATAATAAAATAGCATAATCTTAACATAAATATTACAACCACATTAATTTTAAAATCGATTTTTTAAGCTATTCTGCCCAGGTCAATAATTTCAGTCAAAATTACACTATTATCTCATAGCTTTGTCTCAAAGGTGTTTGTGAAAGGTGTCCTTGAGGATGGCCGAAACGTTGGACTTATAAAGCAATAAAGTTTGTTTTGAGGCTTAAATTGGATAAAATTTAATTTATTTAAACAATAATAAACAGTCTTAAGAAAAGGAAGAGATTATATATAAAGACATGAATACTTCTAAAATAGTCTTAGAAAAAAAAAAATTGTAAAAGTAAGAATTAAATTTTACATGGAATTAAATAACAATTACTTCAATTAATAAATTCTTAACAATACATACCTAACAAGGATTTACGGCTTATTCATAGTCCTACCAATTATTTATCAATATAATTATAAAACAAAATTATTTGCTGTATATTTCAATAAAACATCACCTACCTTGTTCGGCAATGATGATGGCGGGTAGACAAACCGCGGCTGCCAAGAGTAGGAACCTGCTCATAGTTGAGGCTGCCATACGTAGAGGTTTCTACCTCACCATACCCCTGAAAAATTATGTTTATTATGATAAATAACAAAGCATAAATTAATAGCTAAACGAAAGAAATTTACAACTGTACAAAATAATACAATAGGTAAATATGTAGTATGTTTCATATACACTTGAAAATCTTGGGAAGGAACTACCCATTGGTGGTACTTCAAACATTAATTTAAATTAGAAGGTCCCGTGGCAATCTTCTTTTCAGACGCCTCGGAGGATTATCAGGGATTGTTAAGGATGAAAGATTAAGAATTAATGGGTTAGGATGGTTAAGGAGTTTGGAATGAAAAGACGCATATCTGTTTTGGGTCAAATCTGCAACTAATGGGATGTTAAGGTGAATGAGTTTATTTGTGACGTAATAAGGAGTATCAAGGATTTTGGATTGTAACGATTGGATGCGGGAAGAATTTGATGGTTTGGTGGAGCCCCAGAGCTCAATTCCCTATATCCAAATTGGTCTGATTATTGTAGTGTATACTAATTTTTGTAGTGAATGGGAAGTTTAGAGCGTTTGTCAAGTAAGTGTTGTAGCAATCGGAATCTACAAGCAGTTTCTTGTCGTTTCAGTCTTATTTCTAATTTAAATGTTTTATTTTATTTTTCAACTATTAATAAGTGTCAAGAAAAACTGAAGGGAATTAATTTTTTTTTTAAATTGAGTAATTGGTTCTTCATTGCTTCAGAATTAAAAGACGCTGCAGAAAGATACATTTTTTATTCGATTTTTGGATTATGGATTTTTGGAGTGACAACCCTCAGATTTTTATTTTTTTAATGGTCGATTTTAGATGACCAAATACACAAGTACAGGATGTCCCAGTGTACGTTTTCACTCCCTCTAATCTCAACAATCTTTGGAATTTTGATTTAATTTTTGCAGGGTCATAACAGTGGCATGTGATCTATCTCTTGATGGGATAGTGAATTCTAACCTTATTCACTCCTTTCTACAGCACACCTCACTCTGGAATTTGCAATAGGATGAGGTTATTTTTTCTAGGGGTTATAAAATTTACAAAAGTTAGAGAACCAGATCTTTTCATATAGAAAGAAAACTATGACAATGACAGGAATATATATTTTTATCTTATTTTGGATCTTAAGACCTGCTTATTAAATAAGATTCAGAAAATCTATCTATTGCTACAAAATTATGTTAGAGGGAATTCAAATAAAAAAACCCTAATCCTAGAGCAGATTCAAACAGTTGTTACAGGAGAATTAGCATCCATCTCCTGAAGGGATAATTTGACATTTTTTCATCTCTTGAAGATGAATTTAATAAAAATGAATCAGGGGCCTTGGTATTATAGGAAACTCAAAGGGCCGGGAGCCCAGGCTATTTGTCAGTGCGCCGGCGGTCGTTTATCTCTCGCCAAAACTAATGACTGACTCGCCCGAAATTGAGGTCATCAGATGATCCCTCCCTGATGAACTTGTACTTGGCTCCTTTTGAATTTTTCATCCCCCTCCGACGCCTAATATAAACGTACGCTCCTCCTCTTTATTATAAATGGTCCATTTTTCTCCCTTCTTATTTCCTAATAATGAATGAACCTGGGATGGGCACCCTCACACAAAATTTCTCATAAATTCCCTTATTCTCGTGTTTTAATCTTGGGAAAAAAATAGGAATGTGTGTGATCTAAGTTTTATTACCATTTTTCTTTTTTTTTTTTTTTTATGGTCTACATAATTTACTGTTCATATAACACCTTCAATAATGTTCATTGGAATATATCACAACTATAAGATTAAATAAAATGCAGTTAAATAAATATTTCACTCTTAAAATAATTCAAGTATGACGCAAGAAGAACACTTATTTTTATTTTACGCACGGTAAGTTGCAAGACCCGTCCTTATTTTTTCAAAAGGTAATTTTGAAAAAAGAATATAAATCATACAGTAATAGTTTTTTGTACAAGAAATTGTATTTTGTAACTGTACAAAAATTAATCCTACAATCGTAACTCTAGTTGGAAATCATATCTAGATTACTTATTATAAGATTATTGAAAAATATTATGGTTTTTTTATATGCCTCCTTATACTCATGTAAAATGCACAAAAGCTTAGATGATATTTAGATAAAAAATCGCCTTTTTTGGTGGAAACGGTAAATTACTTAAAATCTTCAGACCCCGAAGTTATCAAAGCTTTTGGTTAGTATAAATTATAGACGTTTGGAAAAGGCCGTTCTATATTCATGTCATGTTAATTTCCATATTATTATGAATAATAAAAGTTCTTAGGTAGGAAACATCGTTGTTTGTATAGACTTTAACCACCGCTTTGGTCAATTGCCAAACAGATATTATCATATTTCAATTGACCATAAATTTTTAATTTACAAGATCATACTGAAGTCTATTTGGACAGCATATCATACGTAAGGATTAAAATAGAGAGGGTTGGAACGTTTTCAAACGAATCCAATTTTACTAGTCTATGAAAAAATTGTAAATGTCCAACATTACAAAACATAGGAAAAATAAGAATCTACATTAACTTAGTACTTGACTTAACTAAAGGGAGATTCTCCACATTTCATCTCACTCAGAATTCTAATCTTTTTGCTCAATCCCTATCCAGCTTCTGCTATCCCTAAGATCCTCTTTAAATGACGAAACGGAATTGGTCCAGAGGCTTTGAAAAATAATCATGCTGGAGTTCAGGGAATAAACATGTTCTACACTCAATTCCTGAGCGTCTACGGATGGTGCTCAGCCACCACTGGCTTCCGATACCAGAAGCATTGGGATCTTCTGAAGTCCAGCTTTTTCCTCCATAGTAACAAGACAAGATTTGTTGTCGTTGATGTTAAAACGACATAACATGTAACATGGCTGAGAATCTGTTAAATGGATAATGACGTCACGAAACAGACCAGCTGAGCTTGTAACCGTTTTATTTGTTGTCGTGTTAGGTTCGTGTTTGTGTAGACTCGTAGTTGGTGGTTTTTTTTCTTTTGTCTTGTATTTTGGACTTTTTAAAAAATATAATCAGTAGCCAAACTTTTACACTTCTACTTTTCACTTATTTTAGGCACGTTGTAATAAATTACAGTAATCAAAACTTACCAGTAAACAATAACACGAAGTTTTGGAAGGAAAGGTTACTAAACAAGTTGCTCAAAAAATCCGCTGGGATGCTCTTATGCATTTAGCATTTAACATGATTTTGAATAGGACTGCTCACAATGCTATACTTATAATATTTAACATGGTAAAACATTTTACATTTAACACAATATCATGAATACCGCTAGTGTAGAACCTAAACCACGGATACCAGGAGGGCTTTGATTTCACCTGGACGGTCATCTATTACGATATGTAGTCTTAAAATATGCATTGGGCATTTATATTACTAATTACAAACGATGTAGTAACCAATAGATTATTTCCAAGACAAAATAACACGAAGAATTATTTTTACCTATTCACTGAACGAATATCTAGAAGAAAAATAATAAACAAAATACAACTAGAAACAAACATGTGTTATCGTTAATCCAGAAAGGATATTCTTCTAATAAAGGTGATTTCCATCTTCCCCAATGAAAAATCAACAAAGAAGACTGCGCCCTCAAGAATGAGAATAACAAAGCTACTGGAGTAGCTGATGTTTCCCACCTGAAGGACGGATCTTGAGAAATAGCTGCTGTTTAGGTTAGGTGCTGCCGCACTGATTAACCAAGGCTGCCAAGCCATCTGTTTACAGAGCTGACCCGTAAGTATAATGAACGGCTCCTTCACGAACCATGTCCTCGATTGATCGCCCCTAGCAACAATTCCCTAACGAACTACTGCAGGCATTTGTATCCTGTCCTCCCGCAGGAGGAAGCCAATCCTTAAGGGGCTACTGTAGTCCACTTAGCCCCGGCTACCCATTTGTCTGGGGAGGATGGCTACTGTATAATCGTATCAAGGGGAAGGAGGGGATGATATAGGGCTCTTTGCTCAAATAGGAATCTTGTTTCACAGTTAAGGAGTGTTTCCTTCCCATGGAACTAGGTTCAGAACCTAGACTATTAAGCAGTAAACTATACTCTAGAATGTTGGTTTAAACACTGTGATGATAAGAAACAAGTAATGATGAATAGGATAACAGTAACTTTAAGTAAATTATTTTAAAATCCAGAAGGTGTTTTTCAATTTTCTTGATTTTGAAAAAAGGTATATATCAGGGCCAAACATTTGAGTACAACCAAAACACAAGTGAATCAACAAAACTGCAACGAAGAATTTAATAATTTTTAATGGATTGTCTAGAATAACTTATTTTAGAAAATTAGAGTAATTTTGTGCTCATCTATATTTAAAGAGATCAAAGTAAATCTCAAAAAGCAATAAAAAATTGTCTGACAATGGTCTGATCTTCTACAAAAAAAGAGAAACTTGGTTGTTGTTTTTTAACCGTTACGTTTATTGTTGAATTGTGAATCATGAATTGAATTTGTCATTGTTAAAACCATTTGAATGGTCCTTCAAGTGGCTAAATAACATAACGTTTTGGTTTTCTTAAATACCTAAATTATTTGATATTTTTTCTTTCGGCTTTTCGGCCTACTAGACTATAGATTTACCACATTTAGAAAAACATCCTTGTTCAACATTGTATGATGAATCCATTTTTTTTAGTTGATTCTAGTGCAGAATAAACTCATATTCCCAACAGATTTTGTGAAAAATAATGTCCTCCGCCTTCTTAGTGTAAAATTATCAGTAATTTCAGCAAAAATAACTAAAATTACTAAATGCACTCTTTAGTTTAATTTTTTTTTTTTAAATTAAATATTTAGTAAGAGAACTACCAATGAAATTCTCATTAAATGAAAATGTTTTTAT
The DNA here is from genome assembly GCF_000696795.3 of Halyomorpha halys. Lineage (NCBI taxonomy): Eukaryota > Metazoa > Arthropoda > Insecta > Hemiptera > Pentatomidae > Halyomorpha > Halyomorpha halys. The sequence goes on along the minus strand of NW_027111053.1, from coordinate 413,020 downwards.
GAAAAACATGATAATTATTATGAAAGTGGTGTACTGAACGGTTTTAAAAATTTTCTAGTAATTTCAGCACAAATTATCTAAAAAAAATAAAAATACTTAATATTTTTGGTAAGAATATAAAGATTATTGCTTAAATTATTACAAAATGTTTAAAAATTAAAAAAAAAACATAATCTTTTTAAAATATTGTTTAAATGAATTAGTAAAATTTACTTGTTTTTATTAAATTATTTATGTGTTTTTTTATGGTGAGTAGATATTATATTATATATGAGGAGTAGATTATTGGGACTGCTTGAAAAAGATCTTAAATCCAAGTCATAATTTTATTAATAAATCAATTTAACTAATTCATTTGTTTATTCATAATTTTATTTATAATTAAGTTTTTGAAAATATTTTAATTCAAGTATTTGAGAACATTTCTTCAAATGCATTATGGTTCTGGAAATTCAAGATATATTTTCTGGTATGAATGAAAACATTTATTTTTTTTTTCAGAAATGATAATTTGTTTCTTTAAGAACTTTGGCATCACAAAGGAAAAAAATACATATTTATTCACATTTTTGTAATCACAAACAAAGGTTTAGCCTAACATAAATTCAGTTTCAAAGCTTGTCAGATGAACTAACAACATTTAAAATAAATTTTATTTTTAGTTAAAACGTTTTTAATTGTAAAAATATGACAAAATGTACTTTTTTTTAGTAAATTAGTAAAAGAAAAAATTATTAACATTAATATAAAAACAAGTGGTTTATAATTTAGAAAGAATACAAGTTCATTCATACCAGAAAATATATCTTCGAATTATTTGGATTTTGGACTTTAACAAGTTTAATTTAACAGGTTTATGAATCTTAAAAAAAAAAAATATATTTTCCGACATATTATTAGGAACAAAAATAATGTTATATTTTAGATATGAATAATATTACATTTCAGATTTTCGTCCTATGTACGGTAATATTCAGTCCTTTAGTGGATTTTAATCTTAGTATGCCCCGTTTCTTCGGCGTATTTGTGCGAAAAGTTTGAAACATTGCGGTGGACGAAACCCTAAATAAAGGGCTTGTTCAATAAACGACGAAAACGAAGCTTATTTAAAAGCATTGGCTTTGGGAGGACTGATTTAGGATAAGCCGCACGTGAATGCTCCGCTGGACCCGACCAACTTTACATAAATTCGAGTTCCTAGCCCTCTATTCCACAAACCCTCTCGTATTTTCTTTTATTCACTCCGCCCAACTATATTTCATTGCTCCAGCGGTGCTAAATCACTTAGCTCAAATATTGGGGTCATTTATTGCTATGGTGTTATATGCAATATTTCAAATTGACATTGTATTTCATATTAAATAATCGATTATGCTAAAAAAAAAAATTATTTATTTATTTATTCCAAGCCCCATGGTTGCATGAGGCTGAGGAATCGAAGATTTTGGAAAAGGTAATTATTATATTTATTTTTTTTCGTGCCCTTCATTTTTTTAAGGAAGATAGTCCGAGCGGTGATCAATAAAGGTAAACATAATAATATAAATAAAAAATAAACAATACAACTATTTATTGGTAAACAACGTTTCGGCAACTTTGCAGGGTATCTTCTCAGGGCTAAATGAGAACCAAATATAAACACTGTAAGATATGACAAAATAATTAGAACTTAAATAAAAGGGAGTGGAAAGCTATATAAAAAAGAAAGATACAAACTAAGTTATGGAAATAAAAATATAAATGAATAGAAAACTAATTAATGATTAGTACCTTTCAGTTTTAAGCTGATTTTTTTTAAATTATTCATTTATAATTTGAATTTAAGCCACTAATAGGATTGAAAATTAAGTTCTGTTGTTTCGGTTTGGGTAATAAAATAATTTTTTTTTTTTACTTAATAATTACAGAAGAAATTTAAGGATAGATAGGAAAGTATTTCATAAAAAATTATAACATTTTCAACTTTCAATTCTACCCAGATAAAAGTTTTAAGCTGCGAAATCAGAGAAAGTAGTTATAGTTATGACTAAGAGTATGAAAACACTAATAAATAAATAAAAAAATAATACAGTAATCTATATTCCTAGCGAATAAAACCACAGTGGCTTAAAACAGTTTTAGAATAACTCAATTTATCGGACACAAAGGATTAAACTTAGCTTTTATTTTTCGGGGAGAATTATTTTTTTTTTTTACTCGTTCCATTACTGAACTGACTATATAATGGTAAATATTTTTTTTAAAAAACAGGTTCAATATTTTAGAAATGCTACATATCCTTTGGATTGGTGTTCATGGCAAATTACTAAATTATAAACGAGAATTAATGGATTTAGTCTAAACTCAACTATTCATCACTAGTAGAGAGGTCCCCTCCCACTCGTGACAACGCATACGGCGAGTAAGCGCCACATTATTCCCACAGCGGATCCACAACCTACCTTAAAATATCCTTCAGGCAAAGAAAGGATAATTATGTTCATCATGTATACATATTCTTATTTGTTTGTATTATGTATTTGTTTTGTTTGAGTTAATACAAATTAATAGAAAGGTAAAAAAAAAATGATTTTAAATTTTGAGAACCCTATTGTCTAACCCTATTTATAGGATTGAATAAATTTAATAAAATCTCCAAATAATATTATAAATTGTTTAAATCGCTCCCTTTACATTGAGTTTTAGTGAAAATGATGAACAGAATTTATGACAAATTAATTAAAAAGTTCACTTGGAAGTTTGACCTTTTCATTACTCAAGCGCGATCATAAAAGTAGTTGGCATATCTATTATAAATAATGATGCTCGACGATATCATCTGCTATGTTGAAGTCTAAGAACTTCCTATGAAAGTAATGGAAGCAGGGCAGCGATTCTCCTCATTGCAGGTACGGACGAGAAGTCTTTATAGTTTAAAATTTCATCACACAGCTTGGAATTTGAACCAAACTTAAGACTTTGTTTTTGGGATTGGTAAAGATGCCTTGAGCATAAAACTGAAATAATTATGATAAAAATTCAGCCCATTCCTACAAAACTCCCACCTCCCTTTAAATGAATTTAAGGGAGTAGGTTCCTTCTATATTAGGTGTTTCTGTTTTTTGTGACTAATCCATTTTCCATCACGACAACTTTAAAAATCTGGTATACGAAAGCGACAAAAGTATTGAGTGAAATTGATCACCTCCGAACTGTATATTATTCTGTTATATTTCTATTATATAGATTTGATAATAATTTAATATGTCACTTTTATTCATATCTTCTGTAAATACGATGATTTGTTCATTAACGTAGTTATGATAATTACTATCTACTTCATTGATGGTGCTACATAATTATTAAAAAAGAATAATTCTGTTAATTATTAATTATGATTTAATTATTAACATATCATAGACGATAAATGATTTTTATAATAAAATAAAAAAAATCCTACTTTGGAGAATACCTAAGTAATTTTGCAAGTGAGAAACTATAAATGACAATCTTTAACCACATATTTATTTCCTCTTTTTGATATTCGTTGTGATTATAGACCTTACATACATAAAGTTCCATTTAAAATTATTAGGCAACACTAAATTTCGAAATAAAAATAATTAATAATCGGAATTACACATAACTAATAGACGAAGACTGACCCATCTGTGACAAGATTCATGAACACACAAGCGATATAATCCGATTTAATGATAATTTATGGTCAGCTATAATGCGCTGATATCTCTTGTCACGTATAGATCGTTCATAGCAGCGGTGGTGGACTGACTGTATCGATAGATCGATTTAATGTGGATTCTGATGCCCATATCTGTGTCCTGATTAAATTTGAAAGAAAAAAAGTAGGACTCATAGTAAGGAAAATGGACAGTAGTATACATAGATTGTATTGAATTCGGTTAATAGTTATGGTAAGGAAATCATTGTATCACTATAATATACATAATATTTACTATGCGGTAAGGTGTTGAAAATGCACACTACTTTAAACAAATTTCTTTTCTCACACTATCTTTATTTTCGGCCCTCAGATCTTTATCAGGGAAAATCTTAAAATTGACTTATCCAAGTTTAAGATGTTTATTTATTTACAAACTATTATACTCAAATTGTCTCATTGAGGAATGTCTGTGGGCCAAAACGTTGGCGAGTACTGAAGATAGTGAGAGAAAAGGATAAAAGAAATTTTCGTTGAAAAAATTCAAATGCATACTCTCAAATAACAAAATATTATAAAATATCAATTTTATAAATAAACTAATAAATTTGCTGCGTTATGCATAAATTATTAATTTGTATTCTGATCAATTCTAGCATATAGACTAAAATGCTAAAAAAAAAAAAATCATACTGTAATAGGAGAGTAGGAGATTAAAGTACCTCAACAATCTCGTATTGTTGTCCCAATGAGCTCCTTGAAGCTTCTACTCTTCTATTATAATAAAAAGTTTCCTGCTAGAATTGACTTGTGAAATAACTTCTATTCTAATTATATTATTTTTCTGTAACCTATATTTTCTGCCTTAAGCTATAAGAGGGGACGGTTATACCTTCTCTTTGTAATGAGCTATAATTCAAAATTGTGTCTTGAGGATAAAAAGTGGATCAAAAGGAATTATAAGGAGTTTTTGAACATTTGAATTTAATTCTTGCAAAACTAAAAAACGGAGTTCCTTCCTATATTTGAGGGAAGTTTTGAGTATTTCAGCCTCTTTGTAATGGCTATAATTCAAAGTTGTATCTTGATGCTAGACTGAGCTATAAGGGCAAAGAGTTTAAAAGATAGCGCTAAAAAACATATTGCTTGAGTAAATTATTATAGTACTATGTTTGAACTTTTATTATTGCTGAGTTAACACGTAGTGGTTAGCCATTTTGTTTGTCTGATCATGTTCCAGGCCTAAGCACCTCCATATTGCTCGAGTAAATTTAGTTAAAAGAAGTTTTATTTCTAAGGTAGACTTAATCTAAACAATTTGTGGGTTTTTAAAAGATAAATTATTTTTAAAAACTCACCATTAGATAGTACTACTAGAGGTGGTACAACGATTGAAAACATTCAATTAAATGTTTACATTTTTTATTTTAGCAATTACGAGCCAATGATATTAATTTTTAATTATAATACGAATAGTAATGTAAACTATAATTAAATAAAACTTTATTTAGTTATTATAATTGAATAATAAAATAAAATAAATAAAAATGATATTGTATTTCTGTAAAATAAATATAATTATTAATAACATTTAAATTCATAATACATGTAAATTGCCTCAATTTTTTTGTCAATATGGTAAGTCTTGCGGGTTTCGGTTACTTGAAAGTCAACTATAATTTGAAGCGGACCTTGAAGATGGGGATAACATGGAATATAAACATAAAGGATGTTATATTTACTTTGAATTTAAGTTGGAAAATAGATATAGGATAAACAGATTAAGGGAAGAATTTTCTTGGGGAACGTTTGGTAGGAATTGTTTAGCAGCGTTATTCCATCTTTCAAATGTGGAATATAATTTAGGTGGTTTGTATATGAACTAACAGTGTCATATTTTCTAGAAAATATGAAGCCAAATAGTAAGAAGGAAGCTTTGCCGAAATAAATGTGATCAAGCAACAAATATACTCAATAATATTTCCTCCGTATTCGCGTTTTCTACCGCATCATAGAGACTGATAGGCTGCATTATTGGTGAAAACGTTCCCTATTGCTGTGTTGCTGTGTCCTTTCCTACGTGGCAGGGAATGCGAAAGTTACCACCTTCTTTTATTTCTTAGGGATTTTCACGATGGGGGACTGTGAAATTGGGCGGGGGCTTATCCCCCCATTTCTTCCTCAGTTTCATTGTTTCAGAGCCGTCGCTTTTTTTTTTCTTATTCTCTCTCTTTCTCATTCTAACTCTCGCTCTTTTCCTCTCTCTCCCTTACTACATCCCTCTCTCTTTCTCACTCACTCATCCACGTTTTTATTATTAGCTGCTTTAATATTCTATTCTTAATTCTATACTAATATTATATTCTATATTAATATTATATTTAATATTCTAATATACTATTTATAATTCTTTCTGAGAGATTCTTTTGAAAAACCAGGATTTCTTATAATCTTAACAATACTCCGTTATTTTTGTTAAGGGAATTTAACTTGGTTTGAAAAAGGATTTTCATGTTTTGTTTACCATTTTTAAATAAATCTGGAGTGAGAAGTTAAACAAAAAAAAAAAAGACTAGATTCAGCGTTAATGATATCGCAGCCTAAAAAGATACCATTTCCTTAAAAAATAACATAAACTCAGGATTGCTTTACACAACCGAATACGTTTAAAGCAATTGTATCCTCGGTTTTATGGAACCATAGACATAAACCAGATCAGAAATAATAATTCTCGCAAACAGGGTTAACGGTAATGTTTTTTAATACTACTTGCAATAACACATGATTAATATTTATAGGAAGATATTTTGCATATACTGCGTTGAAATCATGTTATGTTATTTCAAAGAGGATAAGATCTTGGTTCTATTATGGACCCCTGAATTGCTTATGGATATTAAGATTTTCCTAAAAGGCGTTTTAGAGAATGTTGTAAATAAGTGTAAAATCGATTAAATAAATTGTAACTTCCGGTAAGTACGAAATTTCAGTATCACTAAAACTTGGTTGTCCTTAAAACGGCATTTATCCATTGAAAATTCGTATTAAAATTTTTAATTTTCAAATAGGGAAGTGATAATTGAAAACTACTTCAAAACCAAAAAGTACCTTTTCTTTTATTAGAATGGGATGGGATATAATAGAGAATTGAGGGGGGGGGGACGATGTTGGTGGAAAGCTTTGCCGAAACCTCTCGTGGGAAAATCAATAGCGGGGCTAACATGTTTGTATACGCGGCAAGTGACATCTGCCACAGGACGTTGAGTCGTCTTCCCTCCAATGCATTGTCATCCGCTGCGGGTACACAAAGCCATGGACAATACACGAGGATCACTGATTTGGAGTATGAATTGTTTAAGCAATATCCGATAATTTTTTTAAACAGTACACAAATAATAAACATTGGAGACGTATACTAATACAAAAAATAAATAAATAAAAAATGTCCAAGTAATTAAAGAAAAACAATGAATAGAAGGCGACGGATAGACGATTTTTTTATTTATTTGATTTTTGTTTTCAATGTTTCTTGAAACGTAAAATTTAAAATTTTTAGAGAGGGTTAAATTATTTTTGCTCCTAAGTCAATTACGAAGGTCATCATTGGAAATGATAAACAAAAAATATTATATTTAGAGTTTTGCTAAACAAATTATCCCAAACGATTATTTTTTTCTTCTATTTCATTATTACCATTATTCATTATTAGTTGGCTGAATATATATATATTATTAAATCTTTTAAAAGTTCATTTGAGTGAAGAAGATGGATGGTAGGGAGGTGCAGTCAGCAAAAAAACCCAAATAAAAAAAAAGTTATTCATGCATGTATTTATTGGCACAAATTAATAATTTTTTGTTTATTTGTGTTGTTTAGCTGACCGCACCCCCTCCCCCACCACCATATTCTCCGCTTATTAATCTACGGTCTACTATAGTTGGTAATGGAATATCAAAATTATAGAAAGTTAAAAAATAAACTTATATATTAGGTGATATATTTTTAAGTTTTCTTTATTTTATTGTTACATATTTGATTTTGATAAAATTGTTGGGCAATTGTAGTAGTAGTGATACATGAGTGTACATTCATACCAAAAGCATAATAAAAAATAAAAAAAATAAATAAATAAAAGAAGTTAAAATGTGCACATAAATAAATGAAAATAATATAAAATAGTAAAATTTCAGACTATAGCATAAGACATTAATAATGCAACTGTATATAATCCAATAAAATGTGATAAAAAAACGGAATGGTAATTATTGACGTTATTACAAGGATTTAATGCTATTTTTGGTTTAATAAATTTGCTGGAATGAAATAGAAGGTAGGATAAATGATTTATATTGCGAGATAAAATAAAAATTAAACACCGGGCTCAACAAGTAGTAGTTAAACACGTATTATTAAATTTAAAAAAAATGTATCTCTGTGTTCTCAGATAATTTGAAAATAATCACAGGCCGGTAATTACATAATTTCTAGAGGGAATTAATCCTGATTTTAATGTAATAGATAGCTCGTATTTTGCAGTAAGACTATAAATTAAATTCCACACCAGATTGGTGCAAGATAAAGCCAGAAAACCAAGCGCATAAATAATAAACAATGCAAATGCGGACTCCACTCTGCATTCGGAACGTATCTTGGATAAAATGCACCGCAGATAATCTACAAGTCTGTATGACGACCGTTAACCCAAGGCGTTGCATAATATCCCCGTGGTTGGTTATTCATGAGGTACCGCCAGTTGTCATTTGTCTGTTGAAAATTTAAAATTGAATACTTTTTCCAGTGATTAATGTAAATTTCATACGGACTGCGGAAGGTGGGAATCAATTTTTTAAATCATTGTACGAGCCATCCTTATATCAATGTTTTATTATCTATGGAAAAACTTCGAAAACATTGACAATTAAACAAGGAAGCATATCACACGATGTGAGATGGTACATTAATCACAAGAGTTAAGTATTGTAAAACATTGGAATTCCTCTCGTATCCAAAATCCTCCATAAAATCTCCTTACTTTGTCACAAATAAGATCATCCATAAAGACGTTAATTCTGCATGTGCAACTGATCTAGTCCTAACAGGATATCAATCCTTTCCATTATCGACCCCCCAAACCCACTAGTTTCTATTCTAGCTTCTTCCATTCCTTACAATCATCCGAGGTGCCTGAAAAGAAGGTGGCCAACTGACCTTCTAATGTACAAATGTTGTTAGAGTGCTGCTAATGGGTAGTTGCCTATCATACCATCATAATCTAGATTTACAATATAAATTTACTAGTGAGGTATAGATAGTTGACGGTAGATTAATGATTGGAGAAGTTTGTCGGGGGGTGCGGTCAGCAAAGAACAACATAAATAAACAACACCATATTTATTTATTTTATGCCGACGTTTCGACCTGAGTTCAAACAAATTTAGAATTATACAAAATATTGAATTAAATCATAAATGATACAAAATTGATAACTGATAATTGAATAGTACAAAATTTTTTAATTGATTGATAGATCAATTATTTTTCTATCAATCAAAAAAGAAATATTTTGTACTATTCAATTATCAGTTATCAATTTTTTATCATTTATGATTTAATTCAATATTTTGTATAATTCTAAATTTGTTTGTATAATATTCCTTTTCAATTGTATGTTACTCTAAATGTTGTTGTTATCTCTTTTGTTCTATAGCCCTGATGAAGATCTGAACTCAGGTCGAAACGTCGGCATAAAATAAATAAATATGGTTTTGTTTATTTATGTTGTTCTTTGCTGACCGCACCCCCGACAAACTTCTCCAATCATAAATTTACTAGATGTATTTTTATGTAAATACAGTTGTAAATATCAATAAGTATGTAAAAATGAAAGTATCCAGAAATTTTCGAGAAGCCATCTCGGCATAAACTCTTTAATATGTTAATAGTTAAATTAATAGTACATATATAATTTTATTTGTGTATTGACCATCGTTAGTTGCTATATGAATCAGTCCTTTTTGCAGAATGGGGTCTATTTTATATAAAATCACTTAATTATTATGATTTACAATACAGCTAAAATTGAACTATGTAACAAGAAACCAACTAGTATTGTCCCCTTTTCATAACTAAGACCCTACTTGTGATATTATGAGATTTATTTTGTGAAATAAAACTTTTTAAGCAAATGAAAGATATAACTTATAAACCATAATTTTACAAAAAAATGTTGGTTGCATGTGTAATTAAAACACAGTAATATTTGTACAGGAGTAAAACTCAGAAATGTAAGTAATTAGTCTCCATTTTATATGTTTGGTAGTATATTTATAACAAATATTTCTAAAATACCTTACACGATTGACCATAATTCTAGTTTAATATTGTATGCTTGATTGAATAATATAGTATGTCGAATTGATTTGGAGTTGTTTACTAAGTTACTTATCCAGTCTTTTCAAAATTGTTGAAATGAGATGAGCAATCTTTATTTTTTTAAAAATATGTTTTTATCTTTTTTAAGTTCTTATGAAGCTTGATTTGGTGAAACGTTAATTAGTTGTTTTTTTTTTTATTGGGTCTATGGCCCTTGTCGATCAATGGTCGCCCAAACCAGCCTTCTCCACGCTTGCTTATTTCGGGCACTGCTTTCGAGGTTTCTGAATGCACCTCGTTCGCATCATTACTGATTCTGTCTATTCATCAAGTTTTTGGCCTCTCATGGTGGTCTCTTGCAAACTATACTGACATTCATTGATGAGGTGTCCTGATGGAATGCTTCGAGACACACGTTCCGCCCATCCTAACTTTCTTGCCTTCATATCATGAGATATTGACTGGCCAGTCTCTGTAAGTAGTTCACTGTTATTTGATTTGTGAATCTAAAACAATAGATTTTATTTCAATTTTCCGAGTTATTTCCTAGTTAAGTTTTATTGATTTATTAAAACTTACAACTGAATTAATAAAAAATTAAATATGAACGAATGTGGCGATTCCTTTCTTGGACCAAAACATTAATATCGAATTTGACATGAAACATTGGTCTTTATATAAAACGAGAATAGATAATTATGTTCAATAATGAAAAAAAAAGCATTTTATAATTAAATTTAAATAATTTTACCTAGTATAATTGTGTACTATAATTGTACCTTGAAGTGCAATTAATTTTTTAATTAATTAATTACTGGTAAAAATATATAAATATTTTCAGTTAACTGCTTAATGAATCTCAATAGAATTAAAAAAGGCAATGGTCTTGACCTCCTAATATAATCAAAATGTGTAAGTACTGATAATGCGTAGTTCATCCTTTAACATAAATAATTAATTTTTATACTTAAATAACTATATGCATATATAAATAAATAAAACTCTTTAAACAATAGTGTAAAAACGGATGATAGCTCGCAAATCAAATAACATGTATTCGGTATTTTATATCTAACCTCCAGATATTGAAGGGTGGATTGCCAAGAATATGGTGAGAACGAGGAAGAAGAATGCAATATTGAGAGCGACTACAAGTTCGTAAACCAGTGACGTTACTCGAATGAGATGAGATGCCCACAACCAGAACCGCTGTTATAAAAAGCCAGAATGACATTCCAACAGCTCCGATAAGAGTCTCCAATAGCACTCCACTGACATTTTAAATTTCAATTAAAATTCCCCTCTCAGTGGTATGCCTCTGCCTGGAAGGGAGATAGTTCCACCAGTGGATGTAGCAACCCTCTGCCAAGAACTATTAGATTCGCGCCAGTCGAAGCCCTCAGCTATAAACTACTCTCTACATATCACTGCAGATAAAGAACTCGATCACAGAACTAGCTTCTATCAGTTTCTAATAGAAAAGTAAAATAGAAAGTGTAATTAATTTTGTTTTGCTGTAATCTGCGTAAAAGTGACTATGTATCACTCAGGGCTTAAATATCATTTAAAGCTGCAACGCAGATATATACATTAATATATCTTAAATATTAAAATATACATCTATTATTTCCGATTTACAGAAAGGAGTACATCAAATGATTTAGAAAGCATTTAAATACGAAAAAAAAAGTAACTCCAAACTGTTGATACATTCATCTGTCCCTTTAGTACAAAAGATCTGGGAAGCCAATAAAAAGGTTCTATACAAAGATAGGATTGAGAAAGAAGAACTGGAAGAAAAACTGGAAACCAGAATAAAACATCTCACAAATTTGAAAAAAATGTTATGACTATAACCTGTACAGCATCGACTAACCAGAGTATAACATTAAACTATAAAATTAATTATGAAAATCCTACCTTGACAAAAAATACAAAAAGGAAAAGAATCTTGGAAGCTTTCTAAATAAAAAAAAAAAACATAGTGAACAGAATAAAATCATGAAATAACAATATTTTGATGAGTGATGTCATTTGAGACAAATAAATAAATTATTGTAATTATTAAAAGTGACTTCGACATGCGAGATGGTTAAGTGTCCCTCCAATATTTTAAAAACCCAAAGATTAGAAAATGGATTTGACAAACTAATAGAAACTTCTGGTAAATACGGTAGTTGAATATTTAAAGAATTTGCTGTTAGCAGTATGTTTATTTCCAACTTTGCTTAGTTTTGGTTCTGACTGGTTTAAGACAAGATTATGGTGGTCACTTGAATGTGTTTTTTTTTTAAATCTTTGGTGTTTCTTTTGGTTGCAACAGCTAACCGAGCACACTAGAAAATGAAACAACCAAATGCTATCCTATAACCTGTACAGCATTGGCTAACCAAATTATAACCTTCAACTATTAATTTAATTTAAAAAATCCCACCTTGACAAATACACAAAAAGGAAAAGAATTTTGGAAACATTCCAAATAACCAAAAATATCAGCAATACTGTAAAACTATAAAACTGACGCACAAAACTTAAATACACAATTTGCAGACATAATAAATAAACAGCTCATGTATGTAGAGACTGATAAAATTAGTAAAAACATTTAAAAATAAAACTATTCCATTCAAAATTATAATATTCAACCAGAATAGTTAAATTTATTATTTTTTTTTTTAAATACTTTTTATTTATTGATAGATATTACAATCTGCTACACAGTTGTGGGCAATAGGTAATAGTGATGAATGATCACATTCATAAAAAAATAAAATAAAATAAGAATAAAAATAAATAAATGAATGAAAAAAAAAATCTCTTAAAATATATACAAACAGAAGGATAAACAAAATGAACATAATCAAACTATGTGTATGAAAAAAAAATATATAATCTCTGGTCACATTTGCCCTCTTATATACAATTACACTATTATATACAATATTATAATTATAGACAGGTAGACAAACAGCACATAGGCATATTTTACAGTAAAGTCAAAAGTTAAGTGAGCTAATTGGTAGTAGTCATAGACGGTTTAGTAGATGAATTCAAGCAACTGTGATAAACGATGGCGATACCGTAATCAGTAGTTATAAAAAAATGCATTATCTTTAGCAATTCGACAGCATGTGATTGCTTCCTTATTTGATGAGCTCGATTAGCTATTACAGCCAAAATAAACACCGATTATTTGAACGAAAAAAAAAAACAATCAAGTGACCATCAAAGTCTTTTCTTAAATCAGACAACCAAAACTAGGCAAATTGGGAAACAAACTTACAACTTAAAAATCTTACTTTTCAACAACCGGATTGCCCAGAAGTTTATAGTAGTTTGTCAAATCTATTTTTTGACTTTGATACCACGTTTCCCATTTCGAACCCCTACAGAAGGTTGTACCCAGAGTTCTAACTACCAAGACTATAATTTATGGCCAAAGTTTCTATGATGTAAAAATTTGTTTGTTTATTTTATTTTCTCAACCAGTACTATTTTTGCTAATAATGATAAATATCATAAATGAATCATTTTATTACTTCTTTCTCATCTAATCTAATAAATGTAAGTTTGTATAAAGCCTTAATTGAAGTAAATATTATAAGAATTCTGCAAAGAGTATTGTACTTATAATTTTTAAAAAATTTATTTAAAATTGAAAAAAAAATATTATTAATTATAAAACACAAGACATTCAAATGGTCTGAACAGATATGATTTAATAAATAATTGGTTGTGATATATGATTTAATAAATAAATTATGTCTAACATTTCGGCTAACCCGGCCTTCATCAAAAACAAATAATTGAACTAAAATATTTTATTTTAACTCATAATGAACATTATTTACAAACATCGTTAATATAATTTGCTTACTTAAATTTAGGTTTTCAGTTTTATACAAATAAATTTGAGTATTTATAAAAATTTGCAGGCTATTATACCCAAATCAACTGTAACAGTCAAAATTATTCTATAAACACAAAACTAATATGGAAAAACATATTTCTTTATTAATTAATTTGAACTATTCCATGTTTTAATTTACTTATATTCGTCATTGTTACATTTAATACTATATATATATATATTTTTTTTTTCAAATTATGTTATTTCAATATCATTGACTTATCACAACAATGTTATAAAACCTACCTCAACAACCAGATGAGGTATATTATCAATTTATTTTACACTCAATTTTGTTATTAAAAATCCAATTAAATTTATTGATAAATAATTATCTAAAATTGAACTATAGTAATCATAAATAAAAAATTTTACAAAAAATTTTACTTAATATTTCTGCATAATATTAGTTTTTATTTCTTGTTTCTGACTTTAAATTAATTGAATAATTAATGTTTTCTGATATATAAATGGCTTCAAGACTTTTTTTTTTAAATCATTGTGTTAGCCAAATCAAAACTATTTTATTTTTGGGTGCATGCTGAACCAATTTATTTTTGTTTTGGGTGCTTCTACTTATTTTATATGTCATTACTGCGCTGATAAATTCTCTCACCAAATACTTGTTTGGTTTCACATACATACATGTGTGGCCAATTTAAACAAGGGATTTTATACTTCAGTCCAGATTAATATTTTATTTATATTTTTTTCTTTATTTTGCTATAGTAATTTTTAATTTTGTTGCTGAATCTATAGCAAAAAGAGTATTCCTCAACATCATATTCTTTAATGAGGTGTAGTTACAAATCTGCCTTCTACGCCACAACCCCTGATGAAGACCTGAAACTCAGGTCGAAACGTCGGTATAAAATAAATAAATATGGTTTTGTTTATTTATGTTGTTCTTTGCTGACCGCACCCCCCGACAAACTTCCCCAAATCATATTCTTTAATTGATCTTTGTACATTTTCGGAAAATCCTTTTATGTAATTAAATCCATTGTACTTTGTACCAACTCAAATTTTATTATAAATTATTTTGTCCTCTTCTTTATTTTTGGAGATGTTAAAGTTGAAATCCTAAATTTTATAAATTAATTTCTTAGCATAGATTTTTTGCAGGAATATTTCACTTTTGAATTGCCTTCAATCTACTGGAATCAGTTATTTCTTTACCTTATTTGCATATTTGTTAATAACAGGTGAATGGGTGACAATAATAGCAATTCAAAATGACTTTACAGTTGGTTTCTTTCTTGATTCATTCAGTGATAATTCTATTTCCTTACCTAATCACTAAAAATCATTAAGAAAAATAGTTTCATATAAAAGGAAATTATTTGATCTGAATTAATTTGAACAAATACTGATTGCAGAAAAATAAATTCAAATAATTACATGAAAATACGTGGCGGACAAAGTAGTAAATCATGCAGGTATGTTATGGAAAACATGATTTCCAAACTATTCAACATACGATTGGAGAAAGATAGTCCAGGTGGCGGTCAATAAAGGTTTCAAAATAGTAACAATAAACTATTTATTATTAACTAACGTTTTGCCCCACTTTGCAGGGCTTCGTCAGGGCTGATACGAATTACGTTCTGATGCCAACATCTCAGTTGGTTAACAATAAATAGTTTTTTGTTACTATTTTGGTACCTTTATTGACCGCCACCCGGACTATCTTTCTCTAATCTACTTTATACATTCAACTGTCTTCTTCCAATATGAATAACCAACACAAGGTTGGTATTTTGAGTAAAGCGTGTTTCGTTCAGATAAATTTTCCTCTCTTTTTATGACCTGTAAACCAAAAAAATTTAATACGACTATCATTCCGAGATTTGAGATTTTATGATATATTCTAATTAAGAATTTTATAGAAATAAAATATTAAATTAGAATATATCATAAAATATTCGGGAAGGCGGCTGATACAACGGTGAATGGTAGTAGAAAAGCCAAAAAGAATTCTTAATCGGATAACAGAATTATCTTAAAAACTTGATATAAATTAAACTAAACGAGACTAATCAACTAAACTAACAAATAATTTGTTATTGATTCGCGAGATTTTTACAAAGAAACTCAGCGGTAGCATCGAAAAACAATGAAAATAAAATATACCTCTACTTAAATTTACATAAATATCACACAACCATTGTCACAAAAAAAATTCTAAAAGATCATAAAATAAAATTAATTAGATTTATCTTAAAGGTATAAACTATAAACTGAAAAGGTAATGGTTATTGGCTAACGAATACTCAATAAAAACAGGAAAACTGAAAATCCACAAATATTTCGGGAGTACATAAGAAAAAAGAAGGCAGCTTATTTCATACTGATTTTCAAGCATATAAAAGTGTTAATAACCTAAAATAAAAAATACGAATCTTAGAGCCTATGGAATATAAAAAAAAATTAATATGATATTCAAGAAAAGAGAGAAAACCCCACAAAAAAAGAAGCAAATAAACGTAGGAGATTGAGTCATCCTGATTTTTTTATACCGCTTTCTTATTTGGGTATTTCAATTTATAAAACAAGACTACACAGTAATTATAAAGAAATTTTTGACAAGAACAATCATGTTTATCGTTTGTTGTACATGTTATAAATAAAAAAAGTCATTTAATGAAATGGTTCAAATGTTGAAAATAAATTATTATTTATTGTGAAATTTTGCTGCCGCTCGGAGCGGGTACGCCACTGTCTATAGGTATAAATAAAAAATCTAAACTTTCAAACTCTTCATATGACCAGAAGTTCATTTTATCCAATAAAGCCATGATATTGTCGATATTTTTTTCATTTCGTACTAAATAACATGTGAACTACTACGCAACAAGCCTTATGCATACATTTTTCAAAGTAACTACAATTGCAAAAACGTGAGCTTTTAATGAGCTGTGCATGTTTAATAGTACCTGAGACATAATTATTTTTAAAAAATGGCATTTTTTTTTCGAAAAAAAAACGCTAATTTCTAACATTATTTTTAGAAATATCATAGAAACTGCCATTCCCAGAGACATCATTATAAACTGCTTTACGTGACTTAATAAGCTTTATTTCGAGTACTAAAAGATATTTGTACGTCAAATAATTCTTTGTTAGATAGATTTATCTAAACTGCTTAGCTCATGTGTAATTGGCAGGAAACGCGGTTAAAGGATACCTGAGTTACGGGTCATCATCAGAGTGACAAACCGATATGTTACAACACATAAAAATTCCTTACAACAATAGTATTACTTCTTTTTGACTCCAAGAGAAACATCCTATTGCTTCAGTTGAATATAAAATATATTCTGCTATTACTAATTCTGTCAGGAAACAATTTCAAACATCAAATTTTATTAAATATTACATATTTACTACAAACTATGTAGATCATAAATCCTTTATATGAACATAAGATATAAACTGAGTTTAAATATCGTTTAAGCTGTGATACCTCGTCTGAAAAAAAAATCAAAAGAAAAAAATAGTGCATCGTTCGAGAGATATCTTGTAGCAACCATCGTTGTGTAAGCTACATATATATTTTTCGCCGAGGTCTTTAGAATGATTGAAATTTTACTTTCATAATTTTTTTAAACCATATAAACATTTTTGGGATACTTACGGACTTATACATATCACAACTTAAGGGACGGTATCGAAAAATCATAGGTTCTTTAATAAGAAAAATAAACAAATGAAATTTATAATACAATAATATGAATTCTGAAAAAAATAATAATATTTACAACAGGCCGATTGATGTATAAACAGCTTAAATTTATTTCCACCCTAGCAGAACCAAAACATACGTGGTTTCATTGTTGTAGACCCAGGTTAAAACCGGTTTCTTTTTTCTTAAGATTGCACAACGCTAGACCGCCGAAGGGTGTATATTTTTCTACCAAATTCACATCTAATCATGTCCGATCCTTGCCAATAATAATTTACTGAGGAATGTCGTTCCTATTATATAGTCTAAGGTTCCACCTTATCTAATGCTATACAATTTTTTTCTAAATCAAAGATCGAAAAGATTCCATTTTAGCTAATAGAAGAAGTTTCAGAGCGCCTCAAGGTTCATCGATTCATATATTGCTAGTGTTAACATAGGACTATACTGACTTTATATCTAATAATGAAAAAAAAAAGGATTTTAACATTTAATAACACTGCTGAATAAGCACTGTGGAGTAAATATTATAAAAAACAATAATAAAATGGGACTTAAACAGTTATAATTAGAACAAGGGCAAAAATATGAATAAAATATATATTTTTTTAATTTTATTTGAATAGTGCCCAGGTCAGTAACTTTTATTTGGTAATGATTTTTCTTCATTTATAAAGACATATATTATTCTTATAAAGAAAAGTAAATACAAGTGCTTTTAATTGTTTTAAATTAAATATAATTTTTTAATATGAATCTACTTCTTTTTTTTTGTATCTATGAGGTTTTCTGTTATTAAAAGTATAAAAAAGTTATTTTAAAACATTTCAAAATCTATTAAGGTCTTTATCAGAGAGTCTAGCGGAGAGGTAGGCTAAAACTCTCCGTTTGACTCCCTAATGAAGACCTGAAACTTAGGTCGAAACGTAGGCATAAATAAATATTTTTTGTTTATTTATGTTGTTCTTTGCTGACCTCACCTCCCGACCATCTTCTCCAATCAGTAATCTACGGTCAACTATCTACACCTCATTCTAAAAAGTGACAATACATTTATAAATAAAAATTGAATTAAAAATAAAACAAACAAAACTATAGTTGATTTATGCAATTAAGGAGATTAATTATAAAAATAACAATAAAATTCATTACAATATTGCGAAAAAGACAGAAGAGAAGAAACTGAGGATGTCTCCTTGTAATACCCCTTACCCGCCCAACCCCAACTATACGACACGGCACTAGTGACAATTACCTCGACTGGCCCAAGTACCCTGGAGATGATGATGATGATGACTAAAGGGCCCGAAGACGACTGAGACATTAATTAGCCGAGTGACGAGCCCCCACCCCGCGGTAATACAATACGGCCGCCATGCCATCTCGCCATCGCGCCCACCCCAGGCTCCACCCCTTCTTAGGTTCGAGTAGGTACCACCGCCGTCGCCATACAGGCATACATGTCACATGATATAGCTTATGAGGGAGTATCGGATAAGGGAGAGTCCGAAAATGAAGGATTTTGAAAGAAAATCCCGTGACCATCCCGGATCGAGTATCTCGAGTTCTTATCCAGCAGGTGTCACTGAAGGTTGGACCAATGGGGACTTTCAAGACCGGGCAGGGTGTAGAAAAAACTTGCGCTGCGTTGTTGGTTGGTCGACTAGCCCAGCAGCTTACAACCATGCTTTATTGCTTTTTTATAGAATATTTATTTAGCAAGTTCTTCAACTTGAATCAATCAAAATTCAAGAATCAATAAATATTTAGAAAAACGATTTTGGACAAATACAACAAAAACGCTGAAAATTATTATTTGAAATAATTTTATATTACATTAGTAACTAAAAATTAACAAAATGTCTCGGATGTCCACTAAGGTGACTTTCCGAAACCGGCAGCAAAGTCCAATACTACAAAACGTACAAAAATTGATCAATCTTCGCTAAAATTTAATCAATCAAGATATTTATCGGCGAAGTAATTATTTAGAATACTCATAATTTAGTATGACTAAATTATCAGGCGAATGAGAACCTAAGATGTTTTGGGAGATGTATTCTTATAGAGTTCTAAAAATTTGGTGCAATGTGCGCATTCAACTTTCAATCACCACCTAACTTTGATGTAAAAATAATCCTAGCACATTCCGAATAGATATTTTTATATTATAGACTAGCTCAAATGTCAAATAAGTTTTCAGAAAATTCCTTATTACGGACTAATTACGGAAGAAATATAAAAATATGACTTATAATAAAATTTACATTCTGCTCTTAACCATTTATTCAAAGGTTAATGTCGCCTGACCAAAACCAATACATGTTAAAATGATTAAACTGAATTCAACTGGGTTCTAAAAGAATAGTTGTTTTAGTTATACACACAATTATTTCGAAAAGGTACAGTAGAACTTTGATGTTATTTAGTTATTTATTTATTTTTATTTATGTTTTTTTTACAGATTAATGAATATAATTAAAATTTAGTTTGCCTATTATTTCAAACATCCATAAAGAAAATTATCGTTTGCAGTGTAATACCCTTAATGTTTGATGGCTTAAAATATACGAAAGAATCGCCAGATCACATCATCGACACACTAATAAACATCTATATGAAATTCTTTGACTTCAAGGGAAAAGAAAAGATACATTTACCGTACACCTCGATCTTAGAAGCCGCAATGGCGAACCTCGAGGTCATTATCACAGGCTAGACTCATGTGAGACGGTCCTAATAAAATACCTGAGCCCGTCAAACAATAAACTATTCGCTATTCAACTAACACGTCCTCTATAACGTGGCATAAAATTAAAGGACTGACCAAGAATAGAAGAAGACGCTTCAAAGAGGCTATGACGTGCGGCACACCGCCTTCTAAATATAGACTGCATAACGCTTCAAGCGGTCGAGAAGCTCTGGTACATCGAGTGTCTTTAAGATCTACCATCATATTTCATAAATCAAGCTATGTTATATAATTTCTGAAATAACGGAACGTTAATTCCAGAAAAGGGTAAATCAACTTAATATGTTTTTCAATGTACTATCTGTTCAAACAAAAATATATCCATTTTTTATTAATTTATATTCCTTATACCATTAATAGCATATCTATTTTCAAACACATCTGCTGTTTTTAATTGATATTATTATATTTTATTTATTTTTTTTTTTTTTTACAGATTTAATATTTTTTATAATTCATTATTTGTACTATTTTAATCTTCCAGTTTTATAAAACCATCTTTAAAATGATAATAGAATACAGTATATCATTTTTAAATATATACATTAAATAAATACAGTTCTATATCAGTTTTAAATAGGGAAGCTGATTTTTGTGAAAGGTGAATAATTAAAATATATATATATTTACTGTAAAAGAAATACCATAGATCTAAGGGGTGATACATTTTATACATAGTTTTTGAGGTTCTTCTATGTTGAGTCAGTTCCCAATAAATTATCTGAGCTGAGAATTCAGAAAAAGAAGCTACGCAAGTACATAGGCGTAGTAGTTGCTTACTTTTAATTAATTAATTTTAATTACCATAAAAAATTAAAGTAAATTTCAAAATTTAAATTTTTCATTTATAAAAACTGTTTTTATTTTTCATTTATTTAATGTTTGCGTTCAAGTCCACATACTTGCTTATTAATTGCATACATAAAACCTTTACTGTATTTCATTTTATTTAGTAGTTCTTTCCATTGTATTTACATCCTTTATTTATTTAATTGAATAATTTATTTATCCAAAATGAATATTAATTATACAAGCACATCTCTTCCATTACCCCACTCCTCCAGACTCCCTCTTTGTTTCCTACAATCTGTTTACATCTATAACTCTCTAAACAGGTCAGTTTACTTTATCTACATCTTGATCTTATTCCTTCTGTTTATACTACTATTTTTATGATATTAAAATGTTCCCTGCTCTGTTTACGTTATTCCCATTAATCTTATATACAATCTATCCTTTTACATTCTATATTTATTTATTCTGTAAAACTACATCAGTTATAATTTAATTATTCATTGGTTATTGCTTTAGCATCTATTATGTTCATAACATAATGGTCTGATAAGTTATTTATTACAAAATTTGAAGAGTCAGGACTGTTCTATCTTCAAAGGGTACTTCGCCTTGAAAAGGACTCTGCATGTGCACATCCTGACTTACGTCCAATTGTTTTTCGAGTATATGTTTGACGATAATGACCTCTTAGAAAAAAAAAATAAAACAAATTATTCAAAAATGAAAACGATATAAAATATTCATATTTCGGGCTAATTGATTCAAAGCCAAAAAGTTTCTCCGAATGAGTAAAAAAATGTAGTGGGGCAATGGGAGAAATACTAACCGAAGTTATTTGAATAACATTATTAAAGTTTGTTTTTCTTTCATTTGCCTCATGTCACAGGAGCCAATATTTCACATGTTCCAACCCAATAACATCGAACTAAGAATAAATATTTTATGTAGAACCAAGAGGGTTTTTTAGTTTCTATACTTTCTCATTCATATATATCCTCTTGGGCTTTATTTTAAAATAATTATATCAATAAATAACTAATACAGAAAAAAAGCAGTGTCCTGTAATTTTATAGCCATTTTTAAACATTACCTCTTTTAATCAGTTTTGAAGAAAATATATTCATTCATAAAAAATATTAATATGTAATTATCTTTTATGAATGATAAAAATGTGCTTAAACTACACAAACTTTAGACAAAACTTGGGAACACACTATGCACTGCTTGTATTATTTTTTCGCCATTCATTCAATTTTTGACAATCATGAAATTCTTTATTAAGTAGTTATATATTATTTATTAATTATTAAATATCCAACCATTTAAAAAAACTCCATACAGGCCATTCCGCCCAGGTCAAAACATCAATATCCAACATGTCAAAATTACATTAAAAATCACAGTCAAATTATTTCCCTTTTATCACTATTTATACACTTTTATTATATTTATTAATTATTATTAGTGATAAAAGGGAAATAATTTGACTGTGATTTTTAATGTAATTTTAACATGTTGGATATTGATGTTTTGACCTGGGCGGAATGGCCTGTATGGAGTTTTTTTAAATGGTTGGATGATATGTCTCATAGTAATTTGAGATTGTCCCTGAAGATGGCCGAATCGGCCGAAACGTTGGACGTGTGAATGAAGTAAATGTTTTGAGACTATAATTTTGGATAGTGTTTTTGAATTATTTGGTGAACAATTACCAGTCTCAAGAAAGAAATTTAAGGATTATAAATAGATTATTTATTTATTTTTTTAATACTGAAGCAATAATTCTCTGGTATACAGCAAATAAGTTTTTTGTTGATAAATATTAAGATACAGAGACTGTCTGACAAGTTTATGAAGTTTTTTATTTATTAATTTTATCATTTCAAACTATTTTATGTGGTAAAAATATAATAAAACAAACTAAGACAAGAGAAGAGTTATGAAGACGCAGTAAAAGATATGTCCTTCCCCGCTGGCATTAGACTGATAACTATAGGGATCGCACAATGTGGTCTAACCAGTTGCCAACCACTCTCGCTGCTCTTCAGGTCCGGTTCGGTGACTTCCTTTTAAGACGGCACGTAATTTTGTCTCAATGTAAAAATATGTTGTGATAATAATTTAATATCTCGACGAAACATAGAAGAATTTTATTTTAAAAATGCCTTCATGGAAAGTACTGTATGAGTTTAGACATGGAAAGCGCGGAATTGATTGTTGAGAAATTTGTTAAAGAATATTTTTATATGAGATCCATTTAGTCTTATCATAGTAACTGAGGAAATACTTGATCAAAGAAAAAGCAGAACATCTGAGTATCATGGATAACTTCATTTCGCTTACACTAAAACTTAAACTTATCATTTTAATGGCAGTAGGAACTTACATTAGAGGAGGTATTAAAACCAACTGAAGAAAATGTTTAAGGATTTTAAGTTTTAATTTTAATATTTTATTATTTTAGTGCTGCCTGAGTCAAAATGAATCATAAAAAAAAAAATTCAAATGGTTTCTTAATAAACACTGAAACGTACAAGTAGGGTCTGATCGGTTTGATAAGAAAGTTATGGAAGTAATGATTTTTTATGGAGAAAATAGATTTTTTTTTTCCAAACTCAATGCAATGAACGATACAAGAATTTAAGTGGGATGGAAATACTTATGTTCCAAGTGAACTCTTTACACGTATATAAAGGATATTCAAATGTTTTGACTCTAGATCTTTCTAAGACGGTCTGTTAATAGAACCTATTTTTAAAAAAAAAGAATCATAAAAAGGAAATTCGACATCTAGGACCAAAAAGTGTAATAATGATATAAAAAACTTATTTTAATAAAAAAAAATTATTTCAATCAATTAAGGAAATATTAATAAAATCACCTGCAATTCGTGGACGTAAGAGGCGAAGGAATGCAATTTTGAGAACATAAGGTTTTTTTATAGTTACCTGTACCTGAAGAGCTTTTATATTGACAAAATTGTGACATTATCAATAATTAACTAATAGGTATTAATAATCTCACAATTTACAATACATATACTTGAAACTTGCTGAAGTCCCGAAACTATAGTCCTACAGTACAAGACAGAGCAAGTCATCTAAATATTGCTAGTCATCTACTACTGGTACAAGAGCCGGGAAGAAAAAAAGGCAGTTATCTCACCCCAATTTTTGATTAATTTAATGAAAACTATGTATAATTACTAGTCAAAACTGATGAGCCTGCCAAGTATAGGTAGGGGGAATAAAAAATGGCGGCTGTTTCAAAATCTTAAAAAAACATTAGTTTTTCTTCGAATGAAATTTTTCTATATCTTAAAAACTACCAACAACACTAGAACATCTACGAGAACATTATTTAAAGAAGAGTAAATTTGCTGAAATATTAGCCCTAAAAGAGCTATTTACGTCCAATAGTTCTCGAGATATAGCTTTTTAAAAAGCAATTTATTTTAAAAATCTACTGAAAGATTAGTAGTTAGTTAATTTATTTTGAGAAATCTATATCACAGGAGCTATGTGACATACAGATGTCTATTAGCACTCAAATTAAAGCTAGTTTAATAGACTATAAAAGAGTTTATGACCTTTACTTTCGTAGGAATTATAGTTTTCATGATATTTGCTAAAATAAATTGATTTATAGTTGTTCGGACAATAAGTTTGATTTATGAAAAACTTCATTTCAGAAACCATTTGACGTACAGGTGTCTGCCAGCGCTCCAATTAAAGCTAGTTAAATTTACTATAAAATAGTTAATAACTTTTATCTTTGTAGGAGTAGTAGTTTTTATAATATTTGACAAAATAAACTCACAAAATGTTAATTTATAGTTATTCGTATAAAATGTTGGATTTTTGAAAAAATATATCTCTAGATCCATATGACGGACATATGTCTGCCAACACTAAAAATAAAGGAAATATAACTTACTATAAAGTAGTTTATGACACTTATCTTCGTAGGGATAGTTGTTTTTATGATATTCAAATATGAATATAAATGTTGCAAATGAAAATTTGTCCGAACAACTATAAATCAATTTATTTTAGCATATTTCATGTAAACTAGGACTCATACGAAGATAAACATCATAAAATACTTTATAGCTCAATAAACTAGCTTTAATTTGAGTTCTAATAGGCATCTGTACGTCAAATGGTTTTTGAGATATAATTTTTCAAAATAAATTCACTAACTACTGATCTTTCAGTATGTCCCATAGAACATTTTTATGAAATGTCGCTTTTTAAAAAGCTATATCTCGAAAACTATTTAACGTAAATAACTCTATTAGGGCTCATATTTTAGCAAATTTGCTCTTCTTTAAATGACGTTCTCCTAGGTTTTCTTGCGTTGTTCCTACTTTTTAAGATGTAGAGCTCCGAATGAAAAATTAGTTTTTTTCGTTTAGAAATTCGTAAATATTGAAGACTAAATTTATTGCAGGTCTACCTCTGGCTTCTTACCAGTTCATATGAAATTGAAAAAAAAAAATCACTTTTCAGGGTGGAAAGGCCCCACAAAATTGGCTGGTGTAAACGTTAGTGGGATTAAATCGGTCAAAAACAGAAAATGGTTTACTCAATTTTTTATGAAATTTAATACTAATTTTGGTTGTCTTCAATAATCAATGTTGCGGCAGGAGAAACATCATGAGGATGGTTTGTTTATCTGTTGAGAGAGAAATTGTTATTCGACTTGAATTAAGTGAATTACATAAAGGAAACCATATAGACAGAAATAACATCTGATGTGCGTTTAGCAGCAATAGCCTTACTTGCCCCTTGCCATGTGAGTTGGAAACATCAAGTTTCACAACACAGGTTCGGTCCAAGCCCATCATGAACGTCCTGAACCTACTCCAAGAACACCTACAGGTGCTCCAAGAATCAGATACTAATTAGAAGTGCGATACTGATCTGTTAGGTAATATAGGTCAGAACTGTAGGCGCCGTTGCACTTAAGAAACCCACAGGGCGGGTATCTGATCCTTCAGATGAATCTTGATGGCCCGAGGACATGGAACATTAGTCTCAAAACGGGAGCAACATTTCAGGGCAAGGCGAGGCGCGTAAGTCGGGGAGTGGTGCGACACTGCTCCGGGCGGCGAAAGTTATCTTGCGCAAGGTTGCGCTAATTATATTGCGCTACGTCTTCTTGTTTTCATCACGTACTCGCTTCTCTCTGATGGTCAAGGGTGGGATTTTTTTTTTACTATAACACGTAACGCAATTATTTGAGATAAATCTATTTAAGAGGTATAATTAAATACGTTAAGGGATATAATTAATAGTCATTAAAAAATAAATTATACTGAAATGTCAAACTGGATGGTAGGTCATTTAATATAATGACACTGAAATTTTTAAACTGCAAGTTGTTTAGATTAGAGAAACTGAAATTCCGTTTTCTTGGTATGTTACACAGCAGTAGGAGCGTGATGGCCCTGTGGGTTGGAGCGTAGGTCCCGGAGCTACTGGCTCGGAACGTTCTGGGTTCGATTCCCATCTAGTGTAGGTAATATTTATTTCTTGGCGGTCCCGAGAAATGAATCTTGACACTCGCGTTAGTACGCCACGGCAACTTCAAAGTAGCCCCCAGGGATTTTCAAAAAGGGCCACAGGCCCACTTGCTGGACTAGTTCTCCCGACCAAATACCAAAACATGTATCCATACATGGATTTTTTTAAAAATTTTCATTTCTTAATTTTTAAAATATATATTCAACGAATAAATTTGATGTTTTGTGGAGGATCTACCCATCGATAAAACTTCAATTACATTTCTAGAGTAAGGAAGATCTCGTGGCCTCATCTTCTTTTCAGAGGGGGTTATTAGGTAATGGAGGGAAGCAAGGTAAGAAACAAGTGGGTTTGGTTAGCTAAGGAGTTTACCATGAACGGATTAATATCTGGTTCTGGCCTAATCTACAACATATAAAACATTGAGGTCCTGATGGATTAATACTTAATACTTTGTAACAAACTATTAAGGATTAAGGATTTTATGGCATTAGAGATTTTAGGAAGAATTTTATAAGTAGATATTAAAAATAATCAAACTTGAAATATGATAAGTAGTATTATCTAAAATTATTACTAAAATGTATTTGAAAGTATCATCATATCATTAACGTTTATAATAAAATATATCCCACAGTGATAAAATAGTATTTTTCTGCTACGTCATAACTGACAGAAGAAATCAATTATGACGAACTCAATTTGTCATAATAACTATCGTACCATGTTAAATATTATATTGTTAATATAAAATATGAATCATCATCGAAAAGGATGGAACATATCAAGTAAAAGCTCAACAAGACCTTGTTTGTTTTAATGATTATATGGGATGTGATATTAATCAGTCGAAGGAATCTGCTTTACTGTCATGTTAGAAGCAAATAAGAAATAAGTTTATCATTCTCCACAACCTTAATTTTAGAGTTATGGATGGGATGTGTACTTGTATATTGTTTAGTTCCTCAGTAGTTAACTGAAGCACAATGGTCCAATTTTAGAGCTAAACATTTTTAGAGCTACAAGGCATGTTGTCTTCATTCCCTGGACCCACTTCCCACAAACAGTTATGCAGTTTATCACTGATATCCATAGAATACATTTTTAACTTTTATATTTTGTTTGCTACATTTCAACAATAAAGAAATGATTTTAATCTAGTGGTTTATTTCAGGTGATAACCTATCATTTTACAGAAAATAAGTTCCATGATTACTCTGATATTAAAAAAAAAATACTCTGAAGAAGTAATTCATGATTTTACTGAGCGAAAATCAAGAAAAGTTTATTTCTGTTTACATCTAAAATTTTACAGAAAATAAATCCTCAGACCTAGGAAGCCCACATATCACGGACTTCCAAACGGTAATAACAGGGCCTCACATTATCTTGTTCTGGCGTAGACCTCCAAATCCAAGCTCTCATGAATCTTACCATGAGATATAAAGATTTAGTGAGATTAGAGAAAGATTAAATCTTTGTAATAAATTAAAAAATATATATAAACATATTTAACAGAAAAACATCTTTGAATTTAAACTAAGTATTAATTTGATTATATGAATTTTGATGATTGTCAATTTGTGTTATATTAATACACCTGAAATAGATCACTGATAAGCCCCATATAAAATTTTTCGGGCAGATTACAAATGGAATGGAGGAATTGCTACAGTTTAGTAACCCCGAAGATCACAGATTGGATAACAGTCCGCTACTATTGCCCGTGACCGCAGGGATCTGTGACCGTTACATTGCACCACTCTTACTCTGACGGATCCAGTTGTAGTCTGCAGTAATTCAACTCCGTATCTTCAACTATAAAAGGATAACGTTTGGATTACATTCAAGATGAATGTTTCAATGAGTTGAATTTAGTAAAAAAAAAAATGTGCTCCAATGGTTTCCCTATGTTAAGAGTATGAAATAATCAAAGATTTTTTTTTTTTTAATTTGTACCCCTAGAACCCATAAAGGGTTAAGGACACAAGTACTTTGTGAGGAAGTACTGTTACTAGACCAACGGTTGTGCAAGGAGGTTATTTAATCAGAATCACGTTCGACTGCCAGATTTATAACCAATTTATGAGGCTAGGTGGACCCCAGGAGGACTGTGTCACATAAAACAATTTTCTACCCAGCCCGATTCGAACCCAGGTCCTTGGAGTTATTAGCACCGTGCCCACCACGCATCAATGAAACAATTACAAATTCAAAATTGTGTTATAGCAATGTGACCGTCAAACTCATTTTTAAAGAATGCAATCATTACAAAATAGCACTGAGCCAGTTAGGGATAGCAACAAATGTTCCAATGGTGTTGAGAAACGGCGAATCCGTAACAGAAAGAATAATAATCAGCCTTTAATTATTATAATTATCTACTTAACTTACTATTTAACAAATTATAAGTTGATCCTCACGCAAGTGAGTCCCACTGATGCTGATCCGCGGGCATGCCAAAGGTATGACTCTCTGGACCAACTATACCTTACCAAAACCTAAAACCAACAGGCGTTATTGACCAAGCTGTTAAAATCCCTTTCAAAACAAACAAGCAAACCCAAAATTGTTGGGAAGATAAAAATTTCCGATTTAAAGATTTTTACAAGAGTACAGTGCGATCAAAATATAGCATTCGAAATTTCATTGCGTTTCGGTAAGGATTTCGGATAGTAATGTTTTGCTAGAAGACTTTTCAATTGGGTTTTTTTTTCCCCTACGCTGAAAAAGAGTTGGTTGAGATTTATCAATAACAGAACAGAAGAAGGTACCGAATTGAAATTCTTTTTCTCATTCCTTGTTGTACTTTACATCTACTACCCTGATTTAAAGAGTACTCTAATATTCGTGAATTTAATAATCAAAAGAGAAAAAATAAGTGATAAATGTTCTTGTATTATTATTGTTATATATGGAGATTTTATGTGTACGTATCATAAGTTTTCTTGTAGGATGCTAAAATTCTTCCAGTTGTCCCTCGTATAAATAACTTTTATGATGTGTTATGCATATGTGGATTATGGACCATGAAATCAGTTCA
Organism: Halyomorpha halys; assembly: GCF_000696795.3. NCBI lineage: Eukaryota > Metazoa > Arthropoda > Insecta > Hemiptera > Pentatomidae > Halyomorpha > Halyomorpha halys. The sequence goes on along the minus strand of NW_027111053.1, from coordinate 383,274 downwards.
GAACTTTTACAGCTACTCGGCTCCAAAACCAACTTCTTAAAGAAATACTTAAGGCTCTAAACATTACATCACAAGCAAATATTATGCTTTAACTTGATTCTAACTATATAAGGTAAACGTGAATAAAATATCGCCTAAAGTAAAGTTAATATTTATTAACTGAACACTTTTCTGTTTTGAATATTTTAAAATTATTATTACTGAAACTACAGCCTCAGTTCCCAAGAACAACTTAAACCAGCTCAAGTACACAACCTCTTGTACTGTTCTACATACATCAAACCGAAACAAACTCCAGCTACATATTCATTAGCGAAGATGATATTAACGCTAAATCATCAGAGATCGGAGATAGCGGCTAATAAAAGGGAAGAGCCCCATTTACCGAGGGGATGATAAACTGAGGTGCGGTGGGGCGCTAAACGGTGCATTTGCATGCAGGATGCACCTCAGTGGGGCCTCGTCTGAATCGCATTATTTCCATGAATGCAACAATTTCACAGACCTCTGACGAGTCGGAATCTACATAGTAATAGTTCACAATCGACGTGAATAATTCAACAACGGATTAATTGTCGGTGGACCAAACTCTACAGACTTCGGTTTCTTCTTCGGCATTCGAGAGGAAATAAGAAACAAAAATCACTGACTTTAAAAAAAAAAAAAGTTGACAATTGTATTCAATTCCTTAAATAACGTTATACGATACATCTACTATGAAAGAGAATATTATCATAAGTAAACATCCCATTATTGCATATTACTTCTATCCCCTCCATATAGATATGTTTATTCTTTATAGGTATGTGCCTTATGTTTTTCCATTCTTCATGGATATATATGTATATATATATCATAAGCCAAAGTTAAAGAACCAAGATTGAAAAAAGATTTAATGTCAAGACTAACAAGGACTTCGTACTTCTCTATATGCAATGGGTTTTTGAGGACAAATGTTTCACATCTTAGTCCACTGAAAAAAACTAGTTTACAATTAAATCTTGGTTTGTTTGAAGTTTTACTGGAATTTAGAAAAAGTTGTAAACTATAATGACACCTACTATTTTTTCGCGAGTTTTGGGAATTTGGAATTAAACTTTTAGTTTTAGTTTAGTAAGTGTAAGTTTAGGTGGATGAAATTTCTAAATGTAGTGAAACCGACTTCACAACTCGTCCAGTTCTTCCCTGCCGGGCTAAAATCTGAAATATGCAACATAATTTTCATGATAGGATATTTGGGTATTTTCAATGAAGGATACTCAAGATATTTCAATTATCGATGAAAGAAATGTTGATCAGGCCCGCCAGTAAATTTTATTATTTTTAAATTTATTTGAGTGGTCATTTATGAATAAAATCAAACAGTGAAGTAAAATACGTTTGAGTATAGGGAAACAAAAGTATAGGATGGGAATTGATGAAATTAATATAATAGTCATTTTTTTTTTCACTTTATTTATGTGTATTGTATCCATTCTTTCAATTGTATTGGACTCTGTATATTTATATTTTAATATAATTTCTCCCTCTTCTTATGTATATTATCTTTCAATGTCTACCTATATTTATTATTTTGTTATATTTCCTAATATTATCTTACTATAATATTATTTTGATATATTTATGTTTTCAAATGTAACATCATCTGTTAACCGTCGAATTCCCCCACTCCTCTACCTTGTTGGTACGAATGAAGGTACTTTTATCTCATTACTGCACTTTCCGTTATTCAGAAAGGTTCTATTTTGCTCATTGTTCTTCTTTTTTCTTGGCCTTCTTTTTTATTTTTATCTTCCCTTATTATTGTATTTTAGTGTGTACCGTATTTTATATTTCTCTTTTATCTAGTTTTTGATTTGTTATTATTTCTGTTTATTATTACTTTTTTTTCACTTTAAATCTTATTTTTCTTTTCTTTATTCATTTTTTAAAATATAAATTTAACATATTTTAAATCATAACTTAGTTTAATTTTATTTCATGTTGTTTATTCTCTTACTTCGTTAATTATTTTAGTTGTTTATACTTCATTAGTACTGATATAGCCCTGCGAAATAAGGCGAAAGCTTTGGTTCATGATAAATAGTTCCCGGACCATTTTCTTTATATATAATAAATAAAATAACAATTATTCACTAATTAAACTTCATTTATTTAAAATAAATTCCATTGGAGCTTCAGAACAAAGATTCCTCATAAACAAGATCGCTTCGCTTTACCACAAAATTTATAAATAAATTTAATAAACTGATGGATTAAAATATAACTGATAAAATTGGTTATTTATTTACTCAAAAGGCTCTGGAATTCGCAATGTCTCTTTTCCCTATTAAAACTACTAAAAATTTAATTTTCACGTTGTATGTATTACGGTATTGATCCACTCTGACTTTTCACATAATATTCTTAAACCATTAAACAAGAGAACATAAAGAATAAATACTCCGAAATGTGTCAATGAAGAATAGCATTGCTTTGTTACGTTCTAAAATCATTTGTCGTACAGTATCAGGTATTCCATATTCTTCCTCTAAATACTCCCTGTCCTGGAAGAGGCCGAGAACAAAGGAGGAAGAGAAGGGTCGATACGGTATTGCTCTAATTAGATTTCTATCTCTGTGTCAGCTGATTAAAGGCAGCTCATTATCAGTCCTTTCTCTGATTCAATATTCCTCTTACCTAATGTCTTCTTCGATAATGGACAGTAATTGCTATCAATGTCTACTTCCTTTGTCAGTTCCAATCCAATGATGGCTTTGTTAAGGCTACCTTTCAATCGATATTGTGATTTCTCAGGTCAGATATTCCTCAGGTAAGTACTAGTGAAGGTCTCAGACCAACTTAAAAAAAAATTAGGACGGAACAATAACTTATTAACAACAAAATATTAGACGTATGGTGTAATGAAAAATGTACCGTAGCACATGTGTGCACATTAAAAAAAAAGAAAAACAATTTTCTTGAATGTATTTTTAGTAGTATTTGTCGTTGCAAAGTTAAAAAAAAAAAAATTGTTTCCCAAGTATAGTAGAAATACAAAAATATAAAATGTTGGTTAAATCTACACTTTGCTCTTAAAAATGACTTCGATTTATTATATTACAATTAAAATTAGCTATATATTTGTGTGTTTAACTATATATATGTATATTATTTATTTAGATATATTTAGAGCTTTATTATTATATTCTTCATATTAGATGGCATGTTACATATTGTATGCAGTATAATATTATAAGTATTATACATTTTATTCCCTTTTATATTGTATTCTTATTTTTAATCAAGTTCACTTCATACTTATAACGAATTAATTAGCTCATTATCATTGATTTCTTATTGTAAATTCGTATCATTATTATTCACTTCATATGTTCTTTCAATTGTATTTTAAAATTAATTTAACATTACTTTTATTATAGTATTTTTTAGTTTAAATTTTTAGGTTTATAGCTAGAAATTATTTCATACTTTACTTTTCTACCTTATAAATCTTAATAGTTTACATAGGGCCCAAATAATCAAGTGTTACATAAATTTAATTTATGTTCATTATTTTTGGAGCAGTTTGTCGGGGGGTGCGGTCAGCAAAGAACAACATAAATAAACAAAACCATATTTATTTATTTTATGCCGACGTTTCGACTGAGTTTCAGGTCTTCATCAGGGGTTGTGGCGTAGAAGGTAGGCTTCTAAATTAGTTACAAGATTAGTTACCTTCTACGCCACAACCCCTGATGAAGACCTGAAACTCAGGTCGAAACGTCGGCATAAAATAAATAAATATGGTTTTGTTTATTTATCTTGTTCTTTGCTGACCGCACCCCCCCGACAAACTTCTCCAATCATTATTCTACGGTCAACTATCTACACCTCTTCATTATTTTTGTATGTTATAAACATTACCTTTGAATTATTATTTATATTTATACTTATAAATTAGTTTCATAAATTGGTAAGTGAATGTAAAAAGTTGAAATAAATGGTGCTTATTATTTGGATAATAAATAAAAAGATGGCTTGCCCTAACTTATTTAATAATTCAAAACAAATTGGATAAAACGAAACACTTTTATGGATTACTGTTTTTATCCAAAAATTTATAGCTTTACGACATAGTGCACTAAATGAACATTTAAAATACCCTAGTTACATCAAAACGAAATACAGGCCCTATAACCTCGTGGATTTACAACCAGCTGCCTTAATCAAATGATTGCTAAACCAACAGAACAACCCGTCCTCACGACAAATAACTTACAAGAGAGACGCTGTCACTAACCTATTTTCCGTTTAGTGCACTTTTATAGCTGCGAATACACCCACACGGCTCAGGAGGCGACAACCGAATTTCCACCGTATTCGTCGGAATGTCGTCAAATTCAAATTTACGACCATTGTGTAATTATTTCCTTTTTGGCAGGGAGAAAAAAGATTTGAATACATTTTAGGAGAGTATTTCTCAAGTATTCATCTGGATCAGGAGTTGCAGGATGTTGCAGTAAGCACTAAAACTCCATTTCGGTGCTTGATAGCTCTTTTATAATTAACTAGCAGATACGGCAATGCTTTCGCAATTGCTATATTTGAGGATACATTTATTGAACAATATTAAAACTTTAATATCAATTAATATATAGATGAAGTAATAAGACGGTAACTATAGTTTACATAAATGGTAACAGCTAAATTCGCTGTTTAATCGTTTTAATCGATTTTTTTCTTATTCTGTTAGGCAATGTGATTATCTACGATGTCGTAGATATGTACTACATAGACTATGAATACTTTTTGTACAATAAACCTCACCGTGTTTCAATATAATTCAAGTTACAGCATTACAGCGTATAAGATGGACATGTAAGGTTGTAGGGCTTAGTAACAAGCGGATCCCTAAAATGGTAATTAACACTGAACCAACGGGTAAACCGGGTCCGAGGGGTAGACCGAAACGTAGATGGGAGCATTGTGTTAAAACAAATTTAGTGGAATTGGGTTTGGAGGGGCATCACTGGAAGGATGTATGCAGAGAGCGTTTGGTGGTATCGGTATCGAACCTTCGGGTACGTTAAGCCTTTATTATTATTATTAAATTCATTTTATCAATAAAATAGTTTTATTTGTCTTGGTTTCTGCAGTACGCAACAAAAATATTTCGACCAAATCTTTTATACAATTACAAGCCTCTATGACCTTATTATAATAGCTCAAATACCACTTTTTTAAAAAGTATTGAAACAAAAACTGCTGTTATTTTAAACTACAAATTGTTGACATTTACTTGTATAAAATTTTCTTTTATCTCCAAACAAAAGATGTTTAATTCCTAAGATTCGCTGATGTGTTCCAGATATGCTTTATTTTGCCTGTTTCTTGTAAAATCAATTGAAATGTGTCTAGAACCGTAAATTTTAACATTTAATAATTAGTTTAAAACACCTCATTAATAAATTGAATTATTATCGTTTATTGCAGTATTGATGCAATTCAGAATGACTGAACTATCAAAGTGCCTATTTTAGCACCACGAGAAATCCTTAAGTACGAATTTTCGAAACAACAGAAAATACAATTTTTCTGACAGTGATGTTGCACTGTCACCTTTGATTTATTTTGAAAAATAAAATGGAACTAACTTCATCATGACTCTACAAACCTACACTAAACTCCGTGGTGGTTTAGAGCTCTATAAACTGGAAAGGGCACAAACCAATAAATGAAGTACGAATAAAAAAATATTGTTTATATATCCACGACAGAAATGGCTAAATAGGGGGAAAAATGTTACCATTAAGAACAAAAATGCAATACTTTTCTTTTAGGGGGTAAGAAGGAATTATAAATAACCAATAAAATTATAATAAATTAGTCAATCAGCATTTTTGAAGGGTTTAGTAACGGGAGCTGGTAGATAAGGCTGATTCTTTGCTTTATGTTCACGTGTGAGTAACATTATGGTTATCATTCTTTTCCAAACCCCTGATTAGTTAATAATTTAAAATAATTATTTTTCTATACGAATAAGCCAACGCAGTACTTATAATATTTCAGAGAACCTCAATATTTTTAAAACGTATCCAACAACCACCACTCTCTCATATTGAGGCTTGCCAATACTATAACCTCTTCTCCTTCCCCCCTGTATTCTGTCACAACCATAATATTTATTTCTGTACAGATTTTTTTTTCTTACCTCCTTTAATAAAGAGAATTAATATATATCTAAATATATACATATGTATTTAGTGTCCTTCCTTAGCCACATGTTATTATAGGGGGTTGGGCAGGGTCTGCTGAAGACTTTTCTGTATTTCTGTACAGAATATACCCTTATTTTTTAAACTTTTATAAATTGTGAGAATATTAAAAAATGTATACTATCTTCTAGTTAATCCTTAGCTACCACTGACTCAAAGTCATTTCACCTTTCCAGAAAATTTATGTTATTAATTTGCTATTTCTTTCTTCTATTTAGAAAAGTATAATAAAAAATGAATAAGTTCAGTAAATATATTGCTTAAAAGTAATAAAATAAAATAAAAAATAAGGGATGAATCATAAGCACAATTCTGAACAATAAGTACAATTCTGAACGATGTTTCTGTATTTAATTTTTGTTGGAAATTCGTTTGAATACAAAACGTTTTATGTGAGAATCCATGAACTTAGAATGATAGTTATTTTGTATTAGCATCATGTCGGATAATGATAACTCACACCTATGTTGAACTAAACCTAAAAACATAGCGTATAAGGAAATGTTTAAGCTCTAGAAAATTACCTGATGACAAAAAATCAAAATTCCCTAATTTTGCCTTAAATGCCCTAATTCTATCTTGCCAATCGCGAGTGCCTTTCCTCTCGATTTAAAATTTATATAATCAGGATAATAATTTTTTAACAATATCTAACATACCATGTATACATTTCCCTTCCGTACCAGACAGAGGAAATGTTTTTATAAATTTAAACATATATTTAACAGAGAAAAAAAACTCAACATAACTGACACAAAGATAAAAATATGAAGCTGAAAATATGTTCACGGTACATTAAACATAAACAAAGAAATTCCCTTACCTTAATTTTTTTTTTATTTGACGATTTTATTTTTCTATCACAAAAGTTTCACAGAAATCTATTGAAGATAATTTATAAATATTTATATAAGATATTTCGTGACAAAATAAAAATTTTTTTTTTTCAAATAATATTAATTTTGACAAAGATGAGTCAGTATTTTCAAATTAGGGACCAAAAACTTTAAGTAGCCCTAAGTTATCAAGCTCAGTGTTTTCGAATAAGTGAGACTTAAAACTACTCTAATACTAACCTTAATTTTATGGAGTAAATTTTACTGAAAACAGCTAACTTACCTGTAAAAAAAAATTAATCATTAGTTTTTAAATATAATAGTTTATACAAATAAAATGATACATTGTAACAACATATTTATTTTTAAAATACAAAGCTATTTTATATTTATTTATTATCAAATAATAAACAGGTACCAAATTATTATCACAATAAAATAAGAAAATATGCACTAAACCTCAATTTGTGCCTGATAGATATGGTTTATTCAGTGAATAAAAAAAAATCGGCTAATCAAATGTGTAAGCAAAAATAATCGACAAAATTCGATAAAATTAATTCTAGATCGATTTTATACAAATTTTCAACTTCTCACTAAATTTGTGCTAAACTGGACGGTCCGTTTTCGAAACATATGTAGGCCCAGGAAAATACATTTAGGTATACCTCAACGAATATAGTTGTCAGCATCATATAAATTGACCTATGACCTTAATCTATCACCAATATCAAATTAACCATTTGTCAGATTATATCAAATGCCAAATTGACCACAGGCCGACAGATAGATTGAAAGGCACCTTAAATTTTTTTTTTTTCATGCTGTCTAAAAGGTAAAATGGAAGAGAAAAATTTCGATTCTCAGAAAATATAGATTTTAATTGTTCGCATAAATACAAAGCTTCTTTATCTTTAATAGTGAGGAAACAATAAATATAATTAAGTTATACATAGATCTGAGATCTAGTTATTCGTTTATTTATAAAAGTAGTTTAATATTATAAAAATAAAAACAATAATTTTTCTTAGCTTGTAAGATACTAAAATTCGATCTTTAACATAAAATATAATTTCCTATCTATAATTAAAGAGTATATAAGGTGTAATCGCTATTTCAAACAAAAGTTTCCAATAAAATTAAAGTTAGTCAGACGTGAACTTGTGAACATGCAAAATAGCATTTTTCATAAATTTATAACAAAAATTTATGTTTTTCTCTTATTGTTGCATGTCACTTATGCAATAATCTAAATATTGAAGTTCGAATATATTTTTTAAATGTTTTTAATATTGTTTATTTGTTATAAAAATATTTAATTGTATGGATTTATCGGCAAATTTAATCCAATCTCTGATTATGATCAGAAGAATTAGGTAGAACAGTAAAAACAACTTTTGAACTCTTAGTTGAAAAAATAACGTTCTTTTTTCACGAGTGAAATTTGATATAAAAAATATAATAAAGTTTAACTCTAACACCAATTCAGGGTAATGTATCAAGCAATCTAATATCAAAGAATATTGCGTAAGGTAGATTGCCAAAAAAAGATTGATTCCAGAGGAGCATATAAGCGTTTACACAGCGCGGATTCGCGTGACTTACACCCGTTTAATATAACTGAAGTAATAGCATCGCGGATGGTGTTATGTTGGACGGAATGGGAAGTTTGTGTTAGGTGTGATTTTGTAGATTTAGGTTCAAACGGGAAGCGGTAGAGTACCTCAAACAATACCTGATATAGTAATTAATAATGGACAGATAAATTAATAACATTGAAGCTGTAGTAAGTATTGCCCTATAGAAGGAAAAGTAAGGAAAGTGATAAACAAATAAGGTACAATATTAACTAAGATAAATATCCTGTTTTGAAAACCATTGCCATAAAGATGTCAAGTGATAAATTGTAAAATAAGTAAATAGGGATTTTACCTTGATAAGTGGGGGGATAAGCTTTTTTCAGAGTTCCTGTGGCTAAATATAAAAAAATGTGAATAGGAAGTATTATTTTTTAAATAAAATCAATTTATTTTTTGTAAAGTAATCTTGTTATAATAACACGATGTAATAGTGTTAAATTGATTACAATTAAAAGTTTTAATATTAACGAAAGAGTGACAAAATAAGGCAATTTTTACTGAAACGATTGACCTGGGCAAAATAGTTTGCAAACGGCAAAATAGTCAATATTTTATTTGAGTGTAAATTGGTATTGAGGAAGGCCGAATTGGTCGAAACGTTGGACTTTTAAGATAATAAAGAATGTTTCTAGACATTAATTCTGATACATTTGATTTTATTCAAACAATAACAACCAGTCTCAAGATTGTGAAAAGATTATATATAAAGGAAGTTTAAGACGTTATTTTCCTTTAAGTTTAACTATTCATTTCCTTTTCTATTGATTATTTTGTTATCATTTAATTTATATCTCATTGTAAATATATTGTAAACGTTCTCTCAGATCTCTATTAGTCATGTTAGAATTTATATAACAGAATGTAATACTACAAAATAACGAGGCATTAAGGTTTATAGGGTAAATAAATATACAGGATGTTTCAGAGTTAAGTCCTAACTGAAAATATGAATTAAGGTTCTCAAAACAAGAAAAAAAAATCTATGATGGTATGTATATATTTTCTTTAAAGTGAGACATTAAAATTTATTAAGTGGGTAGTAAATA
>NW_027111053.1:360284-373430 GCF_000696795.3 Halyomorpha halys | reverse complement strand
ATATTTATAGAACTCACAAGACTGGTAACTCAGAGAAAACCTTACTTAAGCACAATTTAAAAGTAAGTAAGAAGGATTGTTCAATCAAAATCCGTCTTAACATTTAGCAAGATTTAGTGGGTGCTGCACACATCAGAATGAATGTTGCATTAATACCACTACTATATGATGAGAATATTACATTCCTTTTTATAAATTATAGCTTGACTACAAATAAAATTATTTATAAATAACGGAGGGATTCCAGCAACTCCTTTCCACATTTTTTTATTCTATTTACTGAAGACCAGTCTTACCCTGGAAGATTGGCGAAGACAGACACCTGACATAAGGTTCCGCTACCTGCCCGAAGAACCGGTCTGCTACCACGGTAACGGTAAGATGCCTGTGATATATATATCGTCCTTCCTCCTCACTATTATATATATTTTTCCCTTCCCTGGCCTATTGTTCCCAAGTACAGTTCCTTCTTATATCTTCTTCTTCTGTTACATATTTCAATTTAGCCGCAACGGTACCCCGTGATTGAGGCTGCAATCTCTTTCCTTGGGATATGCGGCCCGGTATGCCGCTCCGCAGTGGAATCGCATACTTAAAGCAATTTGTTTCATCCGAGGGATCTTTAATAATGTTCTGATTTATTGCTTCTCTCTGGGAGCGTATTCTAATGTTTGGATTTTTTTTTGAAAAGGAATAAAAAAAAATTAAATTTTATCATCGGTCTTGTATTTTTCTCTTCACATTCAGTAAATGTTTTCCTGGTTATAACCATGAATTTATATTGGAGAATGAAGGATTTTATTGTTCATTTACGAGTCCATATACTCTTTTAATGGTCATTCATTGCCTACTTATTTTATTTTTAGTATTCCTGTTATTTCCATTATTATTACTATTTTTACTAGTTCATTCGTTCATAAATTAGGATGGTATAGTTTATTTTTGCTCTAAAAGCATCTTATTAAGTCATTAAGCCAGTCATTATATCTCATTTAACAAAAATAATAATCTTTCTATTTTGTTTTATTTATTTATTTTTTACATCAGAACACTTTAATTGTGCTTATAGAGGGGATTTAGTAATGAAATATTTTTTTCTTAAACTTTATCCCGTTTTATTAAAGACTACAATACCCCAATGACAATGATCCAAAATTTATTTTATCCCTTTAATCACAAACTCTGTACACACACAAACGGACTTATTCATAACATGGCATCTCAATATATGACCATTAAACCACTCAAGCGACTGAAAAGAAGATAATATCGAATCCTCCTAACTTAATACTTTAAAATTGCAGTACGACTAATGAATATTTAGTTCTAAAAACATTTTCATGTGATAACACTATGTATGAATAATTTACATGTTGTCGTTTTGTACTGTTTTGAATTTCAATATATGAAAAATACAAGTCCTAAATATTCGAAAAATGTTTTTCACGATTCAATATAATCCTGTCTTTGAAAAAATTACTTACATCTACAGTAGTTGAATCCTATAATTCTGGGACAGTCCAAGTACAGTAAAAACATCCTCATCCACTGTTATGCGCGAAACGAAAAGATAGAAATAAACTTGATCGATTCTAAATTAAACTTAAGTTGACAAAGTCTTTATAATTAAAGCAACATTTAATTATAAAGAGAACTAAACCTTGATTACTATTCGTTTCATAGTATTCTCACGTACTTTATATTCGTCTTAAGACTGATTTTCAGGAACTCCAGGAATATTAACACACACATTTCTTATATTACTGGTTACTATACTTTACCAACATTTATAGAAGGCATTTGGCTCTATAGAAAGACGTGGTCGATTTTCACAATTTTTAAATATGTTTAGCGTTTTAAAAATTCGTTCTTTTTTATGAGGTGTTAGCAGCACATGTAACTTAATCCAGATAATGACTTTTTATAAGTTCCGAACAAATTCATAGAACGTCTTTTAAGCTCAGAAATAGATTTAAATTTAAAAAAAATTGATTATATAATTATTAAAAAATATTTATGTTTTGTATAAGCGAAATCCTTGATAGTATTTCTCATATTGTGAATAACGTCTAAAAACCCTTATATCCCTGAGTTTGATAATGAGGTATATACGATGAGTGCCTGTTCTATATTATAGGTAAGACCATAGTCCATTGATTGAATAAATAGTATAATAATCATTTACTATTGATAATACATTATTTCCCACCATATTTACAAGTCGATAACCTTTAAGATTCTAAGATATGGCGAAAAGAGCCTTTGAGAATAGGAACGAAATATTAGAATATCTGAAAATTTCTCCAAACTCGGGATACACTCAAACACTTAAATAAAATAAATGTGCTATATCTGATCATCACATAGTAACGTTCAAATTGTAAATAACCGAATATATATAATTAATTTATAGTGGTCGGGAGTGTTAGGCACTCTTTCCCATTACCTGATGATTTGGTATCCGACCTGAGACCTTCGACTTCAGAAGCCAATGTGGAGACTAGCCACGCTACCTGACGATCATCAATCAAACTAACCAGGTCATATTGCCACTATCAGATTCAAAACAGTGGGATATAATCCTAGATGTTATTCAAAACTCGAAATTTTTCTCAAAGATTTCGATATTGTAGGATTTAAATATTTTATGAATAATTTAAAATTAATTTTTTTTTAACACTTTTTTAAATGCAGTATATGTAATTGGTAATATGCTCAAACTATCAATTCAAATTCTTTTTTTTTTTTTTTATAGATACATATATCCACCTACCACAACTGGTACATTTACTTTCCTTCAGATCTTTTTACTATTGTTATGATATTGTCTGATTGCTTTCCCTGCCATTTTATACTACCGCTTACATTATTAGTATAGCTTATACTATCCTTGCCTATATCACTTTTGCTTACTCCTTTATGAATTATACAGGTTCCTTACTGAAAATATAAATTAAGGATCTCAAATCAAGAAATAAATAAAGAAGAAAAAAGTATAGGTTAATGCTTTGTTGAGGAGATTTTCACGTCTAATGATTTTCATTGTTATGGTTTAATTAATTAAATCTTAAAACGTTGGTACAGGTAGTTATCTTGTTCCTAATTTAATTGAATTGAAAGAATGAATTTTAATTACATTATGATTGCCATTTGTAGGCAGATTATTTCCAAATTTTCCTTTCCTTCCCACCTTCTGACCTATTAGTTGCTACGGAGAAGATTCAGAATAGAATTAATCAGTGGGCACAACAAAACAAGCAAAAGTTGAATGCAAAGAAGACTAAGGGAATCGTAATAGGATCCAATCACCTTCTGAAAACTATTCCTCACATTCCAACCTTATTCCTAAAAAACAATCCAATCCAATTCCATCCATACGTTAAAAACCTTGGTGTCACTATAGACCAAACTATCTTCTGGAAGAACCACGTCTCCGACTTTTCCACCCTGAAGTGTTTAAATTATCTTCTTCACCTACTTCCTTTTGAAACCCGCAGGCTCCTGGTTACTCCCTTAATATTCCCCCACTTTGACTATTTCTTTGCTGTTTACGGGGGATCTCGAAGCAAAATTAAAACGGTTAAATAATTACTTTGTACGATTCATCTTTGGGGTCCCCAGGGACTCCTCTGTCACCCGATTTTATGAAGCGTTGAAGTGGCTTTACCCTTCCTTCCGTCGTAAATATTTCCTTGCTTCCTTTCTCTATCGAGTTATCCAATTCCGCCGTCCATCGTACATCTCAGATATTCTTCAATTTAAGTCCTCAGTGCAATCCCGCAATACCACCTCACGACCTTCAGACTTATATGTAACTGCCCATCGAACCGCAGTCTTTAGTAAATCTTTCCTTATCCGTTCCTCTTCCCTATGGAATTCTATTCCCTCCTTTATTCGTAGTTTTAATACCCTTCCAATCTTTAAATCCCTTATCTTCGACAACCTTCTGTCCATCCAATTCCGGAAGAATAGCAATTGAAAGTTTCAAAAAGCTTTATCTATTTTCTGTATTTTATGTCTTAGATTTTCGTTTATAATTGTAAATATGTACACTAGCAGAAATTATCTCTTTTCATTTATTATTTTTTAGTTTCATTGTATTTGATTTTTTATCATTTTTTTTTCTTTTTTTTTACTATCAGAAGTCATCTTATGTTTTATGATATGACAAGTTGTTTTATTTTTTTTTTATCATTATTTTATATATTCTGTTAATTATTGTTGTTTATTTGTATCTTTTTAAATTCATTGTATTATTTTATTTTATCATATCTTGTAATTTCATCTCTATTTTGTAATTTACTCTAAGGCTCTAAAGCCTAATTTTGACGCCTGTAAATTATTCTTAAGGGATCAATCCCAGAATAAATAAATATTATTATTATTATTATGGAAGATAAACGTTATTAAATACTTTACAGGACATTAATCTACCTTTAATAGTTGGGTGTTGATTCAAATTTTAGGAAATTTATTTTTCTGTAAATGATGTTCTGATCGATTTATCAAAGTTGTAAATAGTTTTGAAGAAATGGAGCACAGAATGATTTTTTTTTTAGGGTTATACAATTGTCACCATTTTTTATTCTTCCTAACTATAGTTGGCAGACTCATCGATTTTACATATAGTAAATAATCACATAGTTATCATTTAAGTATTAATGCACGACTTGGAACATTTTTGTAAGTATCCTCCTAGTTATAGATTAAATATCAATATTATTGTATGTTGGCAAACATCGCCTTTGCTTTAGATTGTCTAATAATAATAAATTGATTAATTTTAAGCGTTTTTATTGATTTTCAGATACAAAACTCCAATTATACTACTACACTAATTATAAGTCTTACTAAAATTGTTATGAAGTTAAGTTTCCGAGTTGTGTCAATAGTATACAAAGTGACAGAGCTCCTATTGAGCAGGATGAACAAGGGGGCGCCGATAAATTGGTGTTGAGGAAGTTAGGCCGTGATTAGGTCCCGTGATGGTGTTTGGTCAGGTTCTAGCCAATCAGGGCGCTCCTTATAGCTAGCTATCTCTCGGTCAGGGGTCAGGCCTCAACTTCGTCCGGGTTATCATATCCCTTCTGTCCTTCAGTAATTTATTTCCTCTGTTTCACTTATTTTGGAACCGAAATATAGGTTGAAATAAATTCCCATATGACCTAAAGATATAAACTATTCATAAGGAGACAACATTTTGGTGTTAATTCTATACAAATATAAAATAAGTGCCCAATGTTCATTTTTTATTTTGTGTTTTCATAATTGGTGGATTTCATAAAACAATATTTTTTGAATGTTTCATAGGCGAATTCGATATGTCATTTGTATATTCTTCCTAATACCTTGTTTAAGACTGGTTTTATTATTCAATTAATATTAAATGGTGTCCATACAGTCCATACTACCTGGAGATTATCAAGGACAATCTTAACAATAATTTAACAGTTTCACAATAACTATTAAAAATTTCCAGGCAATTCGGCCCAGGACTGATGTAGAATAGTCAAAATTAATCTATTTTTGTCTCTTTTTCTTTTAAATATAAATACTTTCAAATCAAAAATTTGTTACACTAACTATACTAAACTATCAACAACAGCAATATTATAATGACAGTCGTAGTTATGTAACAATAATAATGATAGTGATAGGGTAACATAATTTACGGCTGAAAGTTTTTCAGAATTAGAAGTATTTCATTTCAGACCTAGGCAGAATAGCATGAAATTTTTTTGTATAGTTAATGACAGTAGAACATCACCTGAGGCCTTTCCGCACAGTGGGTGTTAATGAAATAATTAAATTTCATAGAAGATTAATTATATGAACTGTTACTGTTTCATAGACATACTTATGTTACAGTGCATACATAGGCTTAGGCGATCAATAAGTAAATGTTGAGGTGTGTGTAGTGTATTCTTGTCAGAATTATTACTTACTCTCCTGCCATCCTAAATTAACAAGTCATATCAAATTCAGTGTTAAAGTTAATTATGCTATCAGTTGTTTATTTATTGTGATATCACTTTATAATACAAGTCATTGTGAGGGCTATACATACTGAAAAGGACATCAGTGGTCTGTTTCACAAAACTCTCAAGATTAAACTAGAATGTAACATGTATAGTAAATATTTATGTTCTGTGACAATGTCTCTAAAGCTATCAACTTGAACTGCCCTGATGAAGCTCTACAAATTTGGGCGAAACGTCAGAAAATAAATAGTTCTTAACTATTTTTGTTCTTATTTGACCGCAACACTGACCGCCTTGATCATAATTTGAAAATATAGCCAATTTATTTAAAAACAAGAATTGTTAGAATTAAGAAATTGTTATAAAAATAATTAAAAGGAGTGTTTGTAAGTATCCTTGAAAATGACCTAAGTGGTCGAGACAATGGAAGGTTTTTAAAAAAGAATAAAGTTGAGAAAAAGGATCAAATATTCTTTTTAAATAAACTAAACCACTCTCAAACAAGAATATATTAATAAAAATTAATCTAATATAGCCAATTATTTATATATAAAATATTATAATAATTCACAAATTTTCCAAAAAACAAGTTTTTCTGCCCGACTTCATTGGGTTGCTAATAGCTGGTTGCAAACCATAATTATTCAACTCTAATCATACAATTTTTTTTAATCTTACAACATAAAGGCATAACGTGAAACTAATATATATTAATAGTATATAATTTTTCTTTTTCTTTTCATCTCTTTATTTCCTTTATTTTTCTATATTTTATTATTTTTTTGTTAATTCCTCTTTTTTTTTTATCTCTATTCCTTTTCTATCCTCTTTTTCACTTCATATTTTCTCTTTCAACCAAATGTGACTTTCCTCTTTTTTTCCTTATTTTTCCCTCTTTAAAATGTATAGAACACACCTAAAATACAAATAATACACATATACTACAGCAACGAAATTAATATACTTATAAGACTATCGAAATTGAAAACTATATAAACAGTTGAGCGTTTAGCCTTACTTCACGAGAGCAATTGAGGCCTACACATCTTGAATAAGACATCCACCAAATGAGGGACTAATTGAACCAATCGGTGTCAAACAGATCAATACCAATGAATATATCCTGAGGGATGCCTTAATAGCATCATATCCCCAACGACACATATCCCAATTAAGTCCACCACTAATTAACAATGTCTTCTTTAATTGGCCAAGGTAGGCTGGAATATAAAACAGACCTCAATAATTCATCTTGAGAGGGAATATTAACGAATGTATTATGTCTTTATAAGTCTAATTGACTTTGCTTCAGAATTAGATATCAGATTCGCCATAGACCATGCCAAGGCCAATAGTAGTAAACATGTTAGATGGAATAGAATTTAATAACATACCAGTCATAATAACCACTTTTCACTTCTCCAAACTGAATCAATAATATAATAGTATAAATACTATAAATACTGAACATTAGCATTTATTATTTTTTAATATTGTAACTACATTTTTGCTTTCTTTTTTATGTTTTTAGTCATTTAGTTTTTTTCTGTATTAAAAATTATCATACAAATATAATATAAGTTGTAATTAAGTGTGGCCACATCGTTTTTGGTCAATATATTGTGTTACCTAATACCTAATTGTTCTAAAGGGACCTGGTTCCAGAATAATAAAATATTTTAAATATTAAATAATTTCATTTCAATAATTTGTTGTAGTATAAGTTTAAAAGCCAAACAAATAAATAAATAAAAGATTGATATGTCATTTTTTTAAGCGAGATAACGACCATAATTTAGTGGGAAAAAAAATATAAATATGTTATTTAAGCCCTATCACAGAGTTTGAATAAGAATAAGACCTGACCGATATCAAATACTATTTAATTGAATATTACTACACAAAGTTTAATAAAAATCGTTACATAATTTTTTAATTTAAAACATGTCAAAAATCGATTACAATATTTACGGTCGGTTGATTTTGTCGAAAATGTTGCGGTCACATATAATTTCTTTTTCAAGCTGACTACCGAACTAAACTGTACTAGAATAAGTAATGATGATCAAACTTGTTTGAACTTATTTCTCTCTGAAGCCATTTTGCAGACCGGTCATATAAAGATCGGATATCATTATTAGAGCTACCTATAGCCTGAAGATATTATAAAGTCTTTTATAAACAAGAACACTGTCAAGACCCGATCCCATACACACTCCTCTTCATTACAGTTGCTCGGTAACTCCATTACCACTGGAGGCTCGGACTCCTATACACTCCATCGGTAGCCTCCAGGCTATTACTCAGCCGGAGCCAGGGCTTAATAAAGTCTCTTGTTAGGATCCGACACAACAGTTCTCGGCAACTATACCCGACCTAATCTGAATATTCGATCGAATCCCTCGCGATATTTTATCCCTTCCTCTAACGAATCCTCTTTAATTGAGCAATATCTGGCTTCTATTTCTTGGAGATGGATGGCCTCAGGGAATCGAGACGTATGCATCATCCTCAGGAATAATAATCCCACTAGGGTTCAAGGTTAGGTTTTCATTTCCACGGCTATTGCACATCGGATCGACAGCTCTTGCCCGGGACGTTCAATAATCATCATTGAGGTGGCCGCTTAAGGGTAAGGATCGTGGCACTAACCATCGCCGCCGGTAACGGTTGTTGAATAATGTAACCGCGTGTGACCCAGTTCTAGTAAAGTAAATAGCCACTCAATAACTGAAGCGGTTCTCTTACCATTCCTACAGCGGGTCGACATTATACACAAATCAAGCTAAAAGGCTTCACTATAAGTGATTCCCATCAGGTCCCGTCCAATTTACTACACGCGATCCCATTTTTCTTAATTTCTGCAGCTGTCACGGTGTAGTGGTGAAGATAATTCATAAGGAGTTGAGTA
Organism: Halyomorpha halys; assembly: GCF_000696795.3. Taxonomy (NCBI): domain Eukaryota; kingdom Metazoa; phylum Arthropoda; class Insecta; order Hemiptera; family Pentatomidae; genus Halyomorpha; species Halyomorpha halys. The sequence goes on along the minus strand of NW_027111053.1, from coordinate 364,538 downwards.
GAATATAAGATTTTACCGAAAAATCATTTCTGAAGAGGTTCGATTTCATTTATGTACAGTTGTTCTCAATTTTGGTAGAAGAAAATTTTAAGTCTTTATCATAAGTTAGTATTCGAGGAAAAATAGCTTAGCTATAGTAATTTTAATGACATTAGCTAAAATGTCATCTAACAGTAAAAGTTTATTGCTATTATAAAAAAAAATTTTTTATTTTTGGTGCTGTCCCTTGTAATTATTTGTACGAAATGAGACTAAACAACCAACAGTACTATGGTTACTATTTTAATGTAAAGGTTATCTTATGTTTTAGGAGATTAAGAACCGTAAAAAATAGCGGTTATTACTATCACTATTCTCATTCATTCGTATACTGCATGCTAATGAATTAACAATTTTTAAAGTTAAAATTGCATCCTGACTAATCATAATCAATCCGTAAATTACATTACGTCAGTACCACTTTTCCATATTTCTCATGGTCCAATTACCTTTATCCTAGAAAACTGCAATCCTAATTCTCAGTCCAATCCCGTTTATTTGACATCTACCCTCCCTCCACCTCACCGAACTGCTACGTTTGATAAATCATTTTTTACTCGAGCTGCATATCTCTGGAACTCCATTCCCTCTAACATACGTCATGTACCAACCCATCCCTCGTTTAAAACCCCTATATTTAACAACCTTTTTTACTACCTACTTTAACAAACTAATGCAATATTATAATATTACTGATAGTTTGTAACCTTTTTGTTTTGTTTTTTAAGTATTTAATCAATTAGTTTTTAATTTTTCTTTCTTCATTTTATTTAAAATTATTTATATATAATTTTAAAATTAGTTATAATTAAGCGTGGCTTCACCGTTTTTTGGCAAATATATTTGTGATTGTTCTAACGGAACCTAGTCACAGAATTATAAACTCTTTTTCATTTCATTAAAGCAGCCATTAAATCCCTTATATCATCTCACATAATATGAATACATATTACAAATATAATTTTTTTGTTTTTTTTTGGCCTAAATCATGATTGTAACAGAAAAAAGAGTACAGCTAATATACTAATAGACAGAATAGTTCATTAGACGTAATGGTAATGGTACTGGTATTTGATGGGGGGAACAAGTCCGATAAGTGGGCGTAGAGGTTCTTTTTGACCACCTGAACAGAATAGCCTGCAAAACGTTTTTTAAAGAATTGGGTGTGAGGTGTAAATTTAGATTTATGGTATGTTAAATTATTAATAATAATATTGTTGTTAAAATTGTTACAAATTTATGTATAATAAGCTGTAGATTGTTAGATTTTCCTTGAGGATGGCCGAAACTGTAAAACTGTTAATGATGCAATAAAGACTTAAATGGATACCAATTAATTTATTTAAAAATAAATACCAGTCTCATGAAATTGAAAAAAATATAAATAAAGAAAAAAATCGGTTAATTTCACTAACCTGGGCAGAATAGTCTGCAAAAAAATCTAATGGATGTGAGGTGTAAATTTATAATTAAGATTGTCCTTGAGAATCGTTGGACATTTAAAATATTATTAAAAGATGTTTGAGATGGATTACAAAATGGTGTTAAATGGATACAATGTATTTTATTTAAACAAAATTATTTATAATTTGTACACCGATGTTAGGTATATATTATTTCAAGAGATTTTCTTTTCAAACAATTCCTTAAAAGTAAGTATAAAAGTTCCCTAATGATTTTGCCAAAACATGCCCATTTATACTCTTAGCTATCCAGCCCAGACAACCGACTCGCTACAAGGCCTCAGGCCGCGGCAGACAATAACTTGACACAATGGGTGCCGCGTTCATTGAATATCCAAGATAGCCTCGCGGGAAAACAAATAACTCTAAATTAAAGTGGACGATAAAATCTTCATATTGTTAATAGCTCTATTCTTGAAAGGCTCTCTCCTCCTTACAATGTTTGATTGTCATGCTCCGCCCTCCTTTCTACTTCTTTATCTCACTATCTCCTGTTGTCTTTGATCCTGTTTTTACAACATCTTCAGGTCTGGAGCAGTTTTGACACCGAATGCAAGGTCATCTGTTAAGTCTTTTATAATGTCTTTTGCAATAGTGGTCTGAAACAACGGGTAAAGATTATCCAAACACTAATATAAGAAAAAATATTAATATGAGGTTCGGATATATTGCGTGGTAAGGAAATACATTTTTTTTTACTGACAAGGGTGATGATGTGGTCAGCAAGGAGTGGTGTATATGAGCTAGTAAAGGATCGGTAAGGGAAAAAAACCTTAATTAAGATTGATAAATAGCCGCAAATGTCTCTAGGTTTATCAGAAATAGTCACTTACATTTCGAACTAAAATTGGAATCAATAGCAATATTAAAAAAAAGTTTTACTAAATTCCATTCGCAATCACCAGCTGTTGAAGGTGCAGACCGAGAGCCCAAAATAAAAAAAAACAAAACCGTTATTTCACCACAATTTTTTATAACTTCAATGAAAGCTTTGTTATAGTTGATGCATTAAATTGATGAGTCTCCTAAGAATAGTTGGGAGGAACAACATATGCCAGATATTCAAAAATGTTTCTTTCGAATCTCTATACCTTTAAAATTACAACACAAGAAAATCTAATAGAGCATAATTTGAAGTAGAGTAAATTTTCTAAAATATGAGCCTAAATAAAGCTACTTACGTTCAAGAGTTCCTGAGAAGTTTTTAAAAAGAAACATTTCATAGCGAAATAAGGAAACATTAGTTGTTGGTGAATTTATTTTACTAACTTTGTTTTATTAACTCAGGAACAATTATATGAAAGGCGTAGAGGTGTCTGTTAGCACTCATATTAAAGCTAATGTAGTATAAAGTAGTTTTTGACGTTTATCTTCGTAGGAGTAGTAGTTGTTTTCATGATATTCTAGTTTGATATGCAAATATCATGAAAACTATAACTCCTATGATCATAAACGTCATAAACCACTTTAAAGTACATTCGACTAGCTTTAATTTGAGTGCTGGCAGACATTTTTTCGTCTAATGGTTCCTGAGATATAATTTTTAATAAACAATACATGTTTTCTGAACAGCTTGAAACCAACATTTTATGAATTTATTTTAGCAAACATCATGAAAACTATCACTCATTTAAAGATAAACACCATAAACTACATATTGAACATTAAACTAGCTTTATGATAAAGCCATTTATTTACATTTTAAAGAATTAACTTTTTTCAAGTGATGTTCTGTTAGTTTTATTAAAGTTGTAGGTAGTTTTGAAGAAATGGAGCACTGAATGAATTTTTTTTTAAACGTATGCAATTGCCACAATTTTTTATCCCCCTTAACTATAGTTGGCAGAATCATCAATTTTAAATAGTGACTACACATAATTATCATTTAAGTATTATCGGTAAAAGAGGAGTAAATTTGCGAAAATATAAACACTAATAATGAGATATATTTTTTCATAAATGAAAAACAATTGTCAGAACTGCTAGAAATCAACATTTTGTGAATTTATTTTGTCAAATATCATAAAAACTACTACTCCCACGAAGATAAATGTAATGAACCGCTTAGTATAAAACTAAATTACCTTTAATTTTAATTATAATTGACATTTGTTTGTCTAATGTTTCTTAAAATATAGTTTGCCCAAAATAAATTCACTAACCACTGATTTTGTTATGAAATGTTGTATTTTAAAACATGTATCTCAGAAACTATGGACTTAAACAGCTCTATTAGAGTATTTTGTATTTTTTAAAAATTATATTCTATTGTTTCTAAGTTTTCTAACATTGTTGGTAGTTTTAACAAAAAGAAACTCCGAATGAAAAATTACTGTTTTGAAACAGCGGCCATTTTTAGTCCCCCTAACTACTCTTGGAAGACTCATCAATTTTTACAAGTAATTATAAATATAAATAGGTTTTATTAAATTAATTTATTAAAATTGGGGTGGAATAACTGAATTTTCTTCACCCGGCCCTTGTAATAATGAGAATTTCATCCCGAAGACTAAGATGGCCTTGACTGTAGCAAGAAATTCTGGTAGCTATAAGCTCTGTATTCATGCATTTTCATTATTGTCATCTTTAAGAGTGAACATGTATAAAATGTGGTGGAGACTTCTTGGTCTGAAAAAAGAAGAAAAAAAAAAATGCTGCTATTCTTTGCTAGCCCTCAGCCACCAAATGTATACTATTTGTTGATGATCGATGTCAGCGACTGTCTCCCAGATGTCTTGTATATATATATATT
>NW_027111053.1:326524-360157 GCF_000696795.3 Halyomorpha halys | reverse complement strand
AGTATAAAATAAGAGAATAATTTTTTTTTTCTGTCCCTGTTTACTCTATATAATTAAGGTTAGGATTATTTTAAAATATTTTAAGTTTCTTAACTTTCTCTCTACTTTATTATTATTAATTATGCCTGAGAAAGGTTCCTTTTGGTTTGTATGTATATATATTTTTTATAATAGTAATAAAATCAAATGTTTATATTTTAATATAATTAAATTTCCGTACCAATTGGATAGTTTACTTTTTTTCGTTCTTTTTTAGGGTGAGGAGGGGGCTTCGTTTCATGGTCCTCCGTTTATTATTAAAAGCGAACCAGCGATTGTTTTTTTGTTTTTTTATACTGAGAAAGAGGTCGGTATATTTTCAATCACAAAAATCCTCTTGCCCCAAAAAGTACCAAGGGATGTATAATGTGCAAGAAAAAAGTCCATCAACTCATAATAATCATGCAAATATTTTAAAGTTCATAATTAGATGCAGGGATAATTATGTGAAGTGCAGGTGGAATATGCCTCATTCAGGGAAGTGGCCTCTTTGTTGGTATTTAGTAATAGTTATCGACGTTATGTCTCTCTTCCCGAGACCTATTAAAAGTCATTCTAACGTTTCAGAAGCAATCAAGTAAATTGAAATGAAACTTCATAGCCCGTTTCACTTAATCCGATCTAGTTCCACTATCCTATCACTTCATCCAATCACCAAGATGATTACTCCAGTTTCAAGCTATTCTGGAGCTGAGGTATGAGAATAACGGACATTCTGGAAGATTTATTTCCTAACATTTATATCCTATTATTTATAAATTGGAGGATCAGGAGAGAAATAAGAATACATGATTCCAGTTCGCATGCTCACTTTTCGTGGTCTTTAAGTAGGTTGCACTCTGTCAAATTTATTACACTAGATTAGGGAATGATGGCACGCAATAGCTACTAAACAACTACTATATCATACTAAATGGCAGTCTCACCTGTGGATAAGGTTTATTGAATTTGTCATATTTAAATTGTAAAATTTATCTTATTAAAATTTCTAAATTCTTAATTTTTAGATAAATTAGTAAATAAAAACAAATTCTTAAAGAAGCCATGAACTACTTAAAATTTTAAATTTATTTATTCACTTGATTTGCAAGTCATTGCTAAAATTATCAAAGCTTAAATAATAAATTTTCTACCGATATAACTTATAAAAGGGAGCAAGGTGGCTCTGTAGTAAGGCACGATACTACTAACTCCATGGACCGTTCGTATCCGGCTGGACCGAAAATTGTTACAATGTAGCCATGAGTCAACCCTGAGGGTTCAGGGGCCACCCAGTCACATAAATTGGGTACCCTTAATTAGGTAAAATTCTTACCATATCACCTGTTTGTGTAATCGTTGGTCTAGTAACAGTACTTTATTAAAAAATACTGCACCCTTAACCCCATCATGGGATGTAGTGGTGCAGATAATAGGGAACAGTGGACTACTTTAAGTTGTCAAAAAATGGCAAATTCGCGCATGCACAAGTGTGTAGATGTGTTATTTGAATTGGCTGATACATGTCTGAATTAGCGGCCAACTCGTATGGTAGGGTGTCTGTTTTTGGGCACAAATCAAAGTGTGTTTGTGCTGGATCAACAAGTTTGTTTTCTTTTATATTGTACAACAATAATAATGTTCTCCGTGTTTAATTAATTAAAGAATTTCAACTACCTTCGGATTCAATAATAAACACTAGTCGAAGATTGTATATTTTTAAATTTTATCGATTAGGTGTAAATACATTGTTTCAAAATTTGTTAATCAACTTTAGCAGTTTATTTTTTATTTTAAATACAAATATATATTTATGAGTAAATTATATGTCTAGGTTTTTAAGTTAAAAAGTTTCTGATAAAAATTCTAGAAGGAAGGTTGAATTTATAGTTTTTGTGGTACTACTTCTATGAATTTTTCTCCACGATTCTGTAGTTTTTATGGATTCTGAGTACCGATTTTCGCACTTCGTCAAGTGCAGGTTTTAAAAGAAATACTAACTACTTTATGAATTTCACGTATAATTAATTCAAACTGGACATCTAAAATGCGTATTAACATTTTTTAATGAGAACAGAAAAGATTAATTTTTTTTGGGGGGGGGGCTATCACCTTTAATCACTTATAAATTTCTTAACAAAACTTTTATTCATGCTGATTTTATTCTGTTTACTAGCCAATGGGAAGAAAAGGCAGAGGGTTTCTTGTAAGTCTTAGGAGTACTCTGCGAGGGGGCAGAGGTGAGAGGCTGTCACCTCTCTAGAACAAATTATTAATTTAATAAAAAACATTTTTTTTCAAGCAAATAATTGTACTAACTAATAAAGCATTATTATAATTATACATAATTTTCTGTAAATTTTGGTTTCCCTCCCTTCCTTGTTTTGATCTGTCTAAAGTATCCAACTATAAGGCGAGAAATAATTCAATTTTATTTACTTATTTTTACTTATTTTATAACTTTATATGGGTGCCGGGTCACGTGGGGATCACTGGAAATGAACTGGCGGACATTGCAGCTAAACAAGCACTTGCTCTTCCAGGTCAGGGCACGGGCATTCTGATACCACAAGAAATAAGTCTTCCAATGAAAAATGAGATATTATCTAGTTGGCAAGCCATGTGGGATGAAAGCCCGCCAAGCAAATTAAAAACCATCAAAAAAACCACTAAACCATGGACCACATCATACCGTTCCAATCGCAGGGAGGAGGTAGCTATTACCAGATTGAGAATAGGTCATACGAGTTTAATTCATAGATATCTGATCAGTAAGCAGCCACCACCAAAATGTCAATACTGCAACAGTGTACTTACGATCAGTCACATATTTGAGAAATGCCATTTTTATTCTGCGAACTTGAGTAGATTGGGAGTAGGACCGAGTGTATCGGATGCTCTGAATGATGACCAGAAGAACGTGGAAATGGTCTTAGTTTTCTTAAAAAGGAATGGCCTTTTAAATAAGATTTAAACCAGAAAATCTGTTATACGTAATAAAAAATACCAACAGAAGTAATTATTTAATTTTTTTTTCGAAATTATTTAAAGTGAAATAGAATATAAAGCACGAAACATGGGCGTTGATGAGCTCAGGGTTTTACGCCCTTAAGCCCCAGACAACAACAACAACTTCAATTTTATACATTATGGAAGGAAAAGTACGATATTCTTCGTAAACTGTTTCCACTATACAGTGTACACTATACCATATAGACACCTGACATAATAAGGAACCAGCAACAAAAAGACGAGTCTATTTGTAGGCTTGGATATAGCGCGGGGCTGTATTGACTCTATTAGGAGCTAACATGAATAATGGATGGCCGGCCTTTGAGAGGACAATGCCGGGGGGAGGGCGCTGTAAATTTGATTCTCTGAGGGGATCCGCGATATTGGCAGTGTCGGGAGTCCCTTCCCTCGGCGGGGGAGTAGTAGCACATATCTCCTTCCAGGAATGTAATAAATATTTATTGAAATCCATAATTTTTTGCATATACAAACGTAAATATTTGTAATAATTACGGTTTGAGACACAGCAAAAAAAAGTATTACAAATCAGAAAATCTCCGAAATTAGTGTTGAACATATTGAAATCGAGATGGTTAATCCTCCAAAGCATTTATATTTTTATGGAAGATACCTGGGAATTTACCTAGATCGCCGCCTTACCTGGAATCACCATATCAACATCAAACTAACTCAAACTTATGCAAGGTTAGCAATGCTATATCATTTCCTAAACAGAAATTCCAAACAAAAACCAGAAACAACTTATATTTAAAACAATTCTCAGTCCACAGCTGATATACGGCTGTGAAGTCTGGGGAGCACCATCTTTCACGAAAAAAAAAAACTACAATCTTTTTAAGATAAAGTCCTAAGAATCGTAGTTAATTCTTGGTTCATAAGAAATAGCCAATTGCATCGCGAATTACATATGGAGACAATAGGGGATTATATCATTGGTTCATGAAGTTCCCAATTCATAAACTCCCAGTTGGCGACAGTTAAAGTAGCAGTGACCTACAACCTGGGAAACCCAACCTCAACCCGAAAACTGAAGCCCAGACTGCTCCAGGACATTCTTTTATAAACTTTAATAAATATAAAATTAATTCATAGTCACACAACCTATATTTTACTGTTTATTATTACTCATTTTATTTATTCATTATTATTATTTTTTTTCTATTTTCTTCTCTCGTCCCTTTTTCAAATTAACTTGTTTCTTTTTACTATTAGAGGGCAATTGTTTGTTTTATTTAAGTGAACCAATATCATTATTTTTTGTTATTAATTTTACTTCCTCTTTTAATAAGAAGCATTATTATTATCTATTTATTGTTTTTCTTCGTTTAATAATAACATTGTTCATAGTGAGGGGTGCCTTTTGTACGAGACTATACCCTCCCTAATAATCAACTATTAAAATATAGATATATAATATAATGGTTATATCAACCATGTAAGGCCCACCTCGCCGTTCTGGTATAAAAAAAAAAAGAATATTTTTATGGTTAGCTTATATTATTTATTTAAAAAGCACATAACATACATTTCCCACTAGACATGTTTACTCGCAGACATCAGAGTGGAAAAAAAAACAGATATTTTTTTGTAGGAAGTTTTGAAGCTGTTAACGCTTTACCAAGCCAAGTATAGGTTATGTGGCAGGGTACGACTTAGCAGCTGCCAAACTTAATCCCTTACTGTTACCCGTGCAACCCCCCACTTTACTTATCAACACATATGCAAATATGCATTGAAAAATTTAGAATTTTTTTATTGTTTTAGTTTTATAACCTAATTTTCACTGAAGAATAAAAATTGAAAATTCTACCAAGTACTTCATTCCAAATAATCAAGAAAACATATTTTCTGATCAAGTATCAGTCGAAGGAATCGATTCATTAGAAATTAAATAAAGAAATTAAAGAAATAATGAAGTGTTTTCATACTCCACCATCATTAGGTATATTTATATAAAAATGATTTCCTGCTGGACCAATCACCCAGATGGACGTAATATGGATTTAGAGAAGTTAAAACAGCCTCAGGACTGGTTTGACAAATCAGACAACGACTAGGACAGGAAAGAGAAAAAACCTTAGCCCTGAGATTATAAGAACTATCCATCGAAGACGGTTTAAGAAATGTAATAAGCAATTACAAAATGTTCTATAGCTCGTAAAGCACTGAACCTATCACTATCATTACTACTCCTGACTTATATTACGTTCACCGTCTTCGTTCTTATACGTTATAATTATTGGAAAATTTTCGATTTTTTCCTCCTCCGACAATAAGTTGTAAGAACCCCCTTGCCTCTCTTATACCATGCAATACTAGAAAAATGGGCGTCAGTCGAGGATCATTCCACTATATCATAAAAAATGCCTTAGGAGGTTGAAAAAAGAAATTTCTAAGGGATAAGACAAAGAGAAATATTTGTTTGCTCAACAACTATGTCAGTACTATCAGCAAGAAATGTCATGAACAACTTAAAACCAGATAGTTAGAGAAGAGAAACATATAAAATTAAAAGAAATAAATAAACCAACAAATAAAGAAATATACATAACAATATGAAAATAATAATGATCCTTAAATCCAGAAAAATCAATAATTCATAAAAATAATAATCTATTGTTTTTGTTTTATAGATTTATGGGTTATTATTATGTATAGTTCTTAATTTGTGGTTTATTTATTTCTTCTATTTTTTTTACGTTTCTCTTTAGATGGTTATTATATATTTTTTTTTGGTTTTTTAGCATTGATGAAGACCGAAAATTTAGGTCGAAACGTCGGTACGACTAAATAAATGTTTGTTTGTCTGACCGCACCCACCGACCATCTGCTCCACACGACAACCATCAACACCTTATTAAAACCTGATAATCAAAAAGAGACACGAGGTATAAAACAAACTGGAAAGAATTACTCGATTAAGTAATTAGATAGACATGAATGAAGCTTTAAATAGGATTGTTAAGACAAAGGGAAAATTTTTGTTACAAAAATCTGTTATGAAAAAATTATGCTGCACAAACATTTTAATAACTGTGTATTCTTGTGTGGAAACGTAAAATATTCGTAAATAAGATGGGAGAACAAGATAAAAAATAAAACGTAAAAATACATTAAATACAACTGTCCTTTAGATAAATTAATTGGTGTTTATGGCCTCTTCCTTGGAAAAGTTTGAGAGAAATGAAAATGATGAACATTTCAAAGATTAATATAGTTAATAATCATAATATATGTGGTTAAGACACAGTCTTACCAATTTGATGTCTATTGACGGTGCCGGTTCGGATCCGGCCTGGGATGTTGACTTTTTTCATTGAGTGGCGGTCCCACAAAATGAAGAACTTTGACCCCCAACCATGGTTAGGCAGTATAGGACTCCAATGGGAGTCTTGGCCGAAAAACAAAAAAAAACAACATAATATATGAGGGAATTAATAAACTTAAAAATATGAGCTATTATTATTTATATATTCATTTAATATTATTTTTTATTTTTATGGAGCAGTTGTTTGCTTATATTGTTTTCCCCCAATTATTGAAACTATACTTGGCGATAAGTTCGCTCCAACCCCTCGTTCTGTAAATAAAAACATAGGATTATATTAGGATATATAATATCTAAAAGAAACGAAGAGTAAATAACAGGAAATTTGAAGGTGAAAAATTCTCATAGATGAAAGAAGTTAGTTTTTATCTCGTAAATTTATGGTTCAATGGATAAAGTTTCGTAGGCAACAATTTTTAGCAATATGGACAGACCAGGGCAAATCTCTAGTATAATTATTAATTATTCAAGGCGTGATGGAGTGCTATTCCATATAACTCCAGTGACAGAGCCATCTGTAGAATTCATTTAATTACAGCCGAGAAGAGACGCTAAGTAAGTAGAAGAGTTTCTTATTGAGGGGTTGAGAGATCCACTTATCTCCAGAGGCGACGGAGTGATTCGGCCCGCCAGAACTAGTCCTAACTCACTGCCTGATACATCACTTAATTACAAGCCGACTTCGCTTTTGAGGCTAATACTCTTGACAACTCCTCGGCACGAAGAGTGGAACCTGATTAGAGTATACTTGTTCACTTGTGCCGTCGCTATCGGAGAGATCCAACAGCAACACCATATTCAATTTACGACGCTTGGGCTCAAAGAGGGTAACCGGGGGATGCAGTCACTCCGGGGACAATATGTCCCCTAAAAAATGCTTGACATTCCGACAAGAAAGGGGGTCCATATCGTATGAGGTACTCCAAAGAGAAAACAAATTGTGGGAGTGTCCCACGTGTCTGCTTCAACATCACATACCCCACAGTGTAACGAATAATGGGCAAAAACTAAATTTTTAATTTATATGGTGGTTCGTTATTTGAAGGCAATTAACGTACTTTATTCTTTCCTTCAATAAGGGGAATTGAAAAAAAAAAATGAAAAACTGATATTTCCAAAAAAAAAAATAAAGGATTATGATTTTGAAAAAAAACAACAGAAAAGAATGCAGATAAAACAATAACACATCATTGTACATTCCTAAATCTAAAATATATTCCAAAACTAACAAATAAAATTTAAATAATATTTGAGATATATGAGCATAGTAATTTAAAATTAAAAATGAATGATAACAATAAATTAGACAAATACATAACAAACACAAAGGACGAAATACAAAAATATATCATGTATATAAAATAAAATGCAAACAATATAACAACGAATATTATATTGCAGAAACAGCAATAACAAACAACCACAATTTCAATTTTGAAAAAAAAAAAAATAAATAGACAAAGCAGATAGGAATAGAACAAGAAAACTTTTAGAAACAATGCATATCACAAAAAACTTAGGTGAACTTTAACTAATACCAAATATGCAAGAGGGGTACATGGTTAATAAAAATAAATGAAAAACGTTTTATTAGAAATTGTACAAAATAATCTGTAAGCAACTATTTACGGATTTAATTAATATAGAACAATAAGGAAATTTATGTATAAGATATGCAAATTATTAAAAGTGATAAATATTTAGTGAATAAGAAAAATAAGGGAATTTTTCAAATACGGAAAATTGATAAAATATAGAATTGAATTTCCCAGATAATAACTTAAGAAAAAATAAATAAATTGCATTCTTTGTATACTGATTTATTTATTTGAAAAAAAAAATACTCCAAGTTCGTTTCTTGCCAATGATAAAATTAATCTTCCCTGAGAAGATGATATATCAGGGCTTCTATGAAAATTAATTGATTACGGACGAATATTTCCTTATTACTTACTATAAAATATTGTACATGGTATCTGATCTTTATTTTTAAGTTCATAATTTTAGTAGAACACAAAATATAAATCTCCTAAAATTATTCTAGATTTATAGAGCACAAAATTTGGCTTAAAGTATAATGTAAGTTGTGAAATTTTATATACAGATTAAGTAGATTTTTATTTTCCAAATAAACCTATTATATTACGCTTTATCTTATATCTGAACCAGAGCCTTAAAAAAATGAATGAAAAATTGTAAAAAAGCGGTGCAAAAATAGTCCTTATATTGATAAATATATAATAAATGTCATTGATACTCAATTTCAACGTAATTCAAAAGCGATTTAGATTTAGAATAATGCAATTGTATAATTTATTGAATATTATATTATCATTGACTAGTTGGTAAAAGTAAATGTATTATTTCTGGTTTATGTATTAATATTAATATATTTCCATAGTACCTATTCATTAATATAACACTGCTACCTTGGTTCGTGTTCAAATTAATTGATAAAAATGTTTATTTTAAATTAAGAGGTGGTTAACGATTCTTGTCCATTATCATCGTTACTTGGTTGTACTTTGTACCAACAAGGGAAGAAGATAAAAAGGTTAAATTCGTGTTTTTCGATAAGCATTTCCTTTCAATTAAAAAACGTTTGCCAAACAAATTATATTTTTATAATGTTAGTAAAGTAAACATTTTCCCAGAATAATTAATTTTTTTTCCCCTTTTAATTTAAACCTTTACTCCAATTTAATTCTACTTAACATAACATGATGCAATTATATCGGTGAGCAATAAAACGGATTTCACGTTATTTAAAAAAAATACATCAAGGATTTAATTATAATTTATTTTATACATTATCCCCGTTTATTTAACTCTTTTACGAGACATTTTCCACAGATAAATGGAACATTTCGTCAGAGCACTTAGCCTTTAGTAAAGTCTTTTTTTTTCACATAATATTTAATTTTAATTAAATATATAAAATAGCTTAAAATAAAAATGAGGTCAAAACGTTTTTAGTTGTTAAATACATATATCTAGAGCTACATTCAGAACAGCTAAAATTTAGTATAGAGATTTTGTAGTTAGAGACATATATTCAATTAGGGCTTTAGACTCCTATTTCGCTGTTTGTAATGAAAAGTCCTAAAATAAAAATAATAGACGAAGATCACCCGTGAAACCAAAAACAAAAATATTTATTACTAGACCATTTACATATATGACCATTAACTTTCTTCTAGCTTAGAATCATAAAGGACTAGCCGTTTTTTAAATATAGACATGTCAAGAAAAATAGGTTTGCGTATATAAAACAAAAAATAGTCGATAAAATTTGATACTATGATAATGGAACATTTTACCCTAATCCAACATTTTTGATAACTTTGGATGTATATTATTACTATTTTAAAAATTACAATAATTGTAATTGTATTTTTAAAAACAGTTAATGAACTCAGACTAGGATAATTTCAAATTTGCACAAGTGACACATAATACGCCTATGACAGTAGGGGTATTCATGATCTTTAGTTTAACATGTTAAAGCGTGTTAAATGGAAAAACTTATGTTAAATGGAGAAATAATTCCTTCTTTTGCCATGTTAAAACGATGTAACGTGTAACTTGGTTGGGAGTCTGTTACTAGGTTTGTTAAATGGAGAATGACGTCACGAAACAGACCAGCTGAGCTTGTCATTGTTTTATTTGTTGTCGTGTTAGGTTATTTACTCGTAGTTTGTATTTTGTTTTTTATTTTGTCTTGTGTTTTGGACTTTTTAAAAAATACAATCAGTAGTCAAACTTTTACACTTACACTTTTCACTTATTTTAGGCATGTTGTAATAAATTACTGTAATCAATACTTAGATGTAAGCAATAACAGGAAGTTTTGGCAGGAAAGGTTACTAAACAAGTTGCTCAGAAAATCCGCTAGAAGCTCTTATGCATTTAACATGACTTAAAATAGGACTGCTCACAATGCTATACTTATAATATTTAACATGGTAAAACATTTTACATTTAACACAATATTATGAATACCCCTAGTATAATGTACAAATGGGAGTTAAAATTTCAAAATTTTAATTTAGTTATTTCCTTAGTAAGCTTGTTAAATTATCAGTCATTAACAGTCAAGTGAATTAAATAATAATAAATATTGTCGTGGATTTCGATAAACCTCGTATCGATTTTGAAAAGCACACTTGTGTCAGAATAAAATCTTTTTCATAATAATTTAGAACACTAGACTGGACTCTATCAACACTAGTCCATACGTTTTGACATGTCAGGCTAAAAGGAAAGAAGAAAAAGACACTGCAATCTCCATTCTTATTAACAACCCCTTCCAAAGTAGCCCTAGAGTGCAGTTCTTATTGCATCTTTGTACGTGCCTCATGGGCCCGAAATGCAAGAAGGAGGGTGCCTGAAAGGGCTGCATTCAGCCAGCTGCACTTCGAGGGCCGCGGAAGATGAGTCTGCGTCTCGAGTGGGCACGATAAGGAACCACTTGTGGAGGCTAGTTTGGTCAAGTATGTTGTCTTCCTATCTTTTCGTATCTCGATAGGAATTTGGAAACGCTTCCTGACAACAAGGCGAAAAGAATGCATGAACGTAATATAAACGAGAATGTTCTTCTCCTTATTTGGTGCATCAGCTTACATATGATTTGTGAAACACATCTTAGGACAAAAGGTACCAACAAATTAAAAATCGTAAAAACAACGTAAGCATAATGTAACATGTAATGTATCATGCATGTATAATGTAAAACGGTATTCCGTTTATTCAATTAATATACATACACAAGTTTAGAAGGTAACCAAATCAGCATATTTCATGTTCAAAAACATCAGAAGTATATTTAAAGCTATTTAATTCGAATGTAAAATAAGTTTGTTTTAAATCCACTATAATTAATATTATTAGAAGCTATTTCTATTTTAACAAACTAGTGAGGAAGTTTGATGAAAATATTCTTACTTTGTTCAATTAAGTAAAATGAGTTCAGATGTACGAAACATCTGAAATAAATAATAATACAGATCCATCCTTCAAGTCCATTTTCAAGAAAGACGTTTTTATTAAAATAAAAAAATACTTCATATTTTTTATTATTTTTCTAAAAAGAAATATAGCCTTGCACACTAAAGAAAATTCGCAGAAATATATTTTCGTTGAGTTTAATTGAGATATTAATAACGGCGCCATGTCAGTTATATAATGATTATAATTACACTCATTAACAAGGCTGCAACCAGCAGACGTGGTTGGAAAACATCACGCAACACTTTTCGAAAAGTAATTAACGAAAATAGTTTAAAAAAGCCGAACCTGTTGAACGGAATATTTGATCCGGTCAGGTACAGGTATACTGCGCCAGCTCACGCGAATGTGTCCACGCTAATGAAGTACCAAATCAGACTGAATAACGAATCCGTCCTTAATGAAACCGAGTCCCGTGATTTAGGTCTACCTCAACTCAAAGCGCAATTACACGTCCGGTGCAAAAGCAGCTACACAAAGCATTATTTTATGAGGGAATGCGGAGTGTTGACAACTGCAATTAACCGTAATTTCCACAGCTCTCAACCATATATATCTTTGAAATATCCGTGTACCGTGGGAAAAAAAAATAGTATATTATGTTATTTATAAATATATTATTATGAGCTGATGCAATTGTAATAAAAGTTGTAATAATAAGACAAAAAAGTAATTAAAAAGCAAGGTTAAAACTACCTGTAAAATAAGATTAATAAGTTACTCAACATTTGACTCAATGCCTGAGTATTATTTTCTATATTATAACCTTATGGAATTAATTATCGATAAATAATTGGAGATTCATTAGTCTTGGGATATTTAGTGATTTGTAAAAAAACTTATAACTTACTAGGTCAGCTTTTTTTTCTTTATTAATTTATTTAACATCATCGGTCTGGTTCATCAATCTTATAAATAAAATAAAAAAATAAGATAAAACAAGTAGATTATAATAATAATTCTTACTAAAAGATAAAGGAAAGATAATAACAAAAGCAATTACATTTATGGATTTAAAATAAATATTGAAATATGATGGATACAAAATAAATAACTGACTTCTAATGGAAAAAAAATGAAAGTAAATTTAAAAGAAAAATATAGAATTTATTGATATTAATGGAAAAATTTTAATTTAAGAAAAAAGATTAAGATAAAAAAAAAATTTAGAATGACATAACTGATGACTGATGAATATAGAACTTATAACAGGATGTCCTGGAGTACCCTGGGCTTCAGTCTTAAGGTAGTGGTTGGATTTCCCAAGTTGTAGGTCACTGCTCCTTTAATTGTAGGTAACAGGGAGTGGAATTTCATTAACTTAACATGAGCAAGTAAAAAAAAAAAAATTTTGCGGTACCATTGTCGAGATTAAAAAATATTAAAAAGTCGCCACAATTATCATTAGAGAAATTGATTATATAGGAAAATATGAAAAAAAAACAAAAAAAAAAACAGTGCCAAGTAAATGCTGAAATGCACTGTATTTTTATTTTACTATTTTTCATATTTGTTATGTAATATTTTGCATTCGCTCGCGGCATAATATAGGCACCCATTTGAATAATTAATTAAATCCATTTTTTTTTATTTTTTAATGTTTTCCAGACTTTTCTCTTTAAAGTAGTGAGTACTATCTTAACTACAAAAAGACAGCTGGGTCCTATTTTCCTTCACGTCCTACGTTAAGGTTCAGATACTAATTAATATATTGATAACACGCTAACAATAATATAAAGGTTCCACAGTAATTCACGAATTTTTTTTCTTCTTAACGAATACGAATACGTTTAATAAAGCCATCATCAGTCAAAATAAAAAATGGAATTAGATTAATTAAACATCAAAAGTCATAAATCAGCACGGCTTTTTTGTTTTTAATGAAAAATATGAATTTTCCAGCCTTTTTATTATTTTATTACAATATTAACCTTTAAAATCTAGAAATAATAAGAATAAAAGAAATATTGGAGCAAGCACCAAATCGATCTTTGGATGAGTTTTGGTGATTACTATAAAAAATATATTTCATAAAATTAGTTGTTTATACCATATAACTGAAATAAATGTTTAACAGTCAAAATAATAACTTTTTGCCTCAATTTATTCCTTGTTAATTTACCTTTTTTTTAAATTAGCAAAATTGATTTTTGGTACTGCTTAACAATATCTTACAGATTTATTTATAATTATTTTTTACACTTACTAATCCAATAATTATTGTTCAAAAAGGAAAAAATTGCAGTATTTTTATATCATTTGAACTAGGTGAAAAAAGTTGGCAATTCTTGTAAAAATAGTGGGAAAGCTGAAGAACCTCAATATAAACAGTAAACCCAAGAATGAGATGGAATTATTTTCTTACGTCAGGAAAAAAAAAATATATATATACGAGTAGTACCCTAAATCCAAGTACCAACAATTGACAACGAATCTGTTCTCTTCACGTTAAGCCATGATTTATTACAAGACCTAAAAAATCCACTGTAACTAACTCCAAAATGGGGTGACAGGATAATGTGGTGACGAGTTGGAGCTGAGGTTATAATTATAAGAGGATTACGAATATAAACTTCATATTTTACTGAAAAAATCAATATAATTGTACACGAGATCTAAAAGAAGAAATAGAATATACGAAATAATTAAAAATTTAATTAAGAAGAAAACAAAGGATTATAAAAAGCGTTCTTCTTGATAAATGATGAAAATAATAATAAGAGTTAATCAATTACAAGAAACTCGGAGAGGGCAATGAAAACTAAGAATAGACTTCCCCAGGAAGGAATTTGCCAAGAATCGACTAAGGAAAATGAGAAAGCGGGGCAGAATATATTTCCCATGGGGTGTGCTGTGCTCTTCGACTTCATTGATAACGCTCGTAAGATGTGAGTGTTTATGTGCCACCGCTGGCTTTATTGCACCATTTCTTCCTCCAACTTCCACCTTAAACCCCGATAGTTCGCGATGATAGACTTTTAGAAAATAGATCGTCATAAAACTTTCACTGGGAAAACAGGATCTGCAAGAGTAAACAAGGGAATAACAAATAGGTTTTGAAATTACTTTTATTGATTGAAGGCTAGTACTCTGTTATATTTCACTTTTTTAAGAGGTTTTTTTATTCAGACGGCGAGGACACTCTTAGGGAAAACAAAAAAAAAAATATGCACAATATTTAAACTTAATTCTTATGCAATAATTAAAAAAAGTGAGACACTTTCTTCTTTAATCTGAGCATTAGAAACACGTCCACTTGGATTAAGAGGATTTAAGAGGTAACCAACGCTGTATTTAAGAAAATTAAAGTGATTGCGCTAAGTAAAGGGCTTATTAAGGCTAAATCTATTTACTGTTTTGCAAAAGATCGCAAGTCAATATTCTATCTGTTCATCAACTTCAAACTGTTAAGATCAAATCACAAATGATAGAGGAGAAAGTGATGATATAGAACCCTTGGATATTTAACTCAAAAGGTTCTGATCCCATGCGATTTCCTAAGGAACTAACACTTGTTGAGTCAAGAGACTTTCGCAATTGGTTTAACATATGTTTATGAGGTATGTTCCAATAACTATTATGAGCTTTGTTGTGTAGGGAACAATCTTTTTGTAATGTGCGATTGTTAAGAACATTTTTATGTGTCTTTATTTTTCCGAAATGACAATGTCGGCAATGCGGACCTCTCTTCCCTAGTGTATTATTTCTATATTAATTTCTTGCATTATTACAAATATTCTTAATTGTAAATGTATGGTGGAGAAATCTTCTATATTGGAATTGAAATGTACATCGCTCACAAATAAAATATTTTTTTCGGTTTGATTAAAAAAAAAAATGTAATGCAAGAATATAATTAAGTTGAACAGCCTTTTTTCATTGTCTAATTAATATATTTTTTAAATGTATATATATATCTTTTTTTTTATAAAAGGTTTTTTACTTGATAATGACTTATGTTCCATCGGTACCTTTAAACTAAAAAATGCATCACTTCACTATACATGCATATTTAGTTTAGAAATTCATCCATATCATAAATTTATACTTGACCCAACAGAAGAACTATATCCACTCAAAAACAATTGTGTTCTCTATACTTATAATATATTTATAAAACCTATATATTTATATTATCTCTATAAATTGCAATCAACAGAGATAGATAAAATATTGCAGAGGAGGTTATATATATTTTTACAATAAAAAAAGGAGTCTATTTCTATTTTAGACCAATTTGCATCTTAAGTAATTATAACTTCATTGATACTAATTTTAATTAATGTATAAAAAAAAAGATTCTAAAATTTCGTCGAATAAGTAGTGTCGTGATACGATAGTGTCACTACTGACAATGTTTTTTATTTGTATTTGATATATTCTATAGATTGTACTGTGGTTACTTAGTGACAAAGCTGCTAGGATCTGGAGG
This sequence comes from Halyomorpha halys, assembly GCF_000696795.3. Classification (NCBI taxonomy): domain Eukaryota; kingdom Metazoa; phylum Arthropoda; class Insecta; order Hemiptera; family Pentatomidae; genus Halyomorpha; species Halyomorpha halys. Next base: position 344,339 of record NW_027111053.1, on the reverse strand, counting down.
GGGACCATAGTATATGCATATGTATAGGTCCCGGAATATATGTTTGCCCATGCATAAGCGAAAGTAATTGATGGAATTTAATAAATTTGACTAAACCAGATTTTGTTCCTTTAAGCCTAAACAATAAAATAAGGAAATTTCCTATTCTTGAGAAATTCATCAGTCGATAAGAAGAAAGAATCTAGTATGAATAGATTGTAAAATTTATTTTGAACAACAAAATAATTTATCAAAAAGAATTAAATTTGAAATTTTACGATGTATAAAAGTTTAAATAAATAATGCAGCACATTTCACATGGATGGAGTATACTCAAAGATCAAGTCCTAGATCCTATAGAACAGGCACTAGTTACAGAAAAAACAGGCGTTCAATACAATACGGATTTACTGCTTTGTAGTGGCTCGTTCTGTTTTAATATAGCTCTATTTCCTGCAGCTATAAAAGGGAATAGTTTTTTCATTTTTCCAATTTCAACTTTCGTGATACGATAGTAGATTTATAAACGGTAAAATTCCACTAAGTGAATAATATGAACACCCATGAACCAGTTAGTATAGAATATTTTTAAGGAAATAAAAAAAATTAAATGTTTAAAAAATATCATTATGCGTGAGGTCATCATAAGAACTCCGGTTCGGACGGATTAGAAGACTCATTAAGGAGATCTAAACGTAAGAAGCTATTTCTTTTGTCAATCATACCTTCATTGGTTACCCATCCACAACAATAAATATAATTATCATAAATGATTTCACTATAAAGACTGATATGCTGAGATAATTAACATAACCATAGATCTCATTTATTGAAATTATAGCAATGAATAAGTATTTGAAATCAATATTAAATCAATTTCTTATGTTGTAGATCTAGTACAAGAGCCCAAGAGGTGAAAAAAGGCAGTTATCCACCCCGATTTTTGATTACTTTATTGAAAACTATGTATAATTACAAGCCGAAATTGATGAATCTGTCAAGTATAGGTGGGGGAATAAAAAAAGGCGGCTGTTTCAAAGCGATAAAAAAAAAAATTCATTCAGAGCTCTATATCTTAAAAAAAAAACAACACAAGAAAACCTAACAGAACGTCATTTAAAGAATAGTAAATATGCTAAAATATGAGCCTTAATAGTGTTATTTACGTTAAATATTTTTCGAGATATAGCTTTTTAAAAAGCAACGTTTCAGAAAAATGTTGTATGGGACGTACTGAAAGAACAGTAGTTAGTGAATTTATTTTGAAAAATTTATATCTTAAAAACAATTTGACATACAGATGTCTATAACCACTCAAATTAAAGCTAGTTTAATGAGCTATAAAGTAGGTCATGACGTTTATCTTCGTAGGAGTAATAGTTTACATGAAATTTACTAAAATAAATTGATTTATAGTTGTTCGGACAAAATTTAATTTGCCAAATTTATATTCATATGTGAATATCATAAAAACTACTACCCCTATAAAGATAACTGTCATAAACTACTTTATAGAAAGTTAAATTTCCTTTATTTTTAGTGTTGGCAGACATATGTGCGTCTTATGGATCCAGAGATATATTTTTTAAAAAATCCAGCATTTTATACGAACAACTAGAAATTAACATTTTTTGAGTATATTTTGTCAAATATCATAAAAACTACTACTCCTACAAAGATAAACACAATTAACTATTTTGTGGTAAATTTAACTAGCTTTAATTTGAGCGCTGGCAGACATCTGTACGTCCAATGGTTTCTGAAATTAAGTTTTTCATAAATCAAACTTATTGTCCGAATAACTATAAATCAATTTATTTTAGCAAATATCATGAAAACTACTATTCCTACGAAGGTAAAGGTCAAAAACTTCTTTATAGGCCATCAAATTAGCTTTAATTTGAGTTCTAATAGACATCTGTATGTCACATAGTTCCTGAGATATAGATTTCCCAAAATAAATTAACTAATTACTAATCTTTCAGCTGATTTTTAAGAAATTAAAAAGCTATATCTCGAGAACTATTGGACGTAAATAGCTCTTTTAGGGCTAATATTTCAGCAAATTCACTCTTCTTTAAATGATGTTCTCTTAGATTTTCAAGTTTTTAAGATATAGAGCGCCGAATGAATAATGAATGTTTTTTTAAGGATTTGAAACAGCCGCCATTTTTTATTCCCCATACCTATACTTGGCTGACTCATCAATTTTGACTAGTAATTATACCTAGTTTTCATTAAAGTAATCGAAAATTGGGGTGAGATAACGGCCTTTTTTTCTTTCCGGCTCTTGTGCTAATCCTATCAAGGTACTCGATTTCAAAGGCTTCATCTGTTCACCATGGTGACTTTGAGCTATATTTTTTAAATATAGATTTTTTTAATATTTATCTTTTTAAAACTCTATTGAAGGGCGGTATATCGTTGACCTAGGGGTCAATGGTTTCTAACTTAATCAGCAATGACTCATCGAACTACGTGAAAGTTTCAAATTGCTAACCTAACTCGGAGTTGGGACAGAACGCTAGCTTAACTAACCTGGGGTTAATGAATGTCGTCCTCTCTTCTCGACTGACAACACCGAAGTTGACCAATACCTCTATCATTTGTTCCTGTCCAGGCTGTCTGGATATGTTCAATGATGGGTGTCTGTTGCGAAGTACATATAACCCTCAAATTTATGGTTAAATTATGAATTTGGAAATGAGAGAGAGAAAAAGAATATATAAAACCGCTCTTATATTTTACTCTTAAGTCAAAATAAGATCTAAAGTAAATATATTCTTCAGTTTCTAATTGTATTGAGCTTATATTACACAAAAATACGAATTCCACATAAAAGGTTTCACAGCTAGGTGACAATCGACACTGCAACTTCATTATAGTTTAAAACATTGAAGGATTAATAGTTGACCATATGTAATTGATTACACGAAGATAGTTCCAGCGGCGAAATCTATTTATTGGTAACTAACGTTTCAGCCCGCATTGCAGAAATTCGTCAGTGCTGAATCCTGGAGAGAAGAGTCAAAGAAGTCACTCTGCCATGTTGAGCGAACCGTTGGTTACTATTAAATATATATATATATATATATATTTATATATTTCAATTTCGTACTTTTATTGACCGCCAGCCGGATTATCTTCCTACAATAAATAATTTAATATACTTTACTAAATAGGCATACATTTGGTGACAACGTCCATACTATTGACATAAATGTGAATGTAGTGTTTGTACTTTACATTTCCGTTCTTTAAATAAAGTGTCAATCTTACAATTCACTGAAACTTCAGAACGCCAGCAAACAATATTATTTGGTTTGGGCAACATGCCAATTAGTATTTATTTGCCATAAAAAATAGTTTAAATGAAGCTTTCTGTGTTGTGTTGAACAGTTGTGTGACCTGTAGGTTGGTGAAAGTAGAAACAGGAGGGTTAAGGAGTTTATAATGACATTACAAAGTTTTGTCCTCGGCACAATATCTAAAAATAATCTTCAATTCCATCAAATAGTATAGAATTCTTAAGAGTGAATACACTAATTCCTGACCAAAGGTTTGCACGTAAAGATGATATTTAGGAATTAACCTAGTAAGTCTTCAATTCAAAAAACCTGGGTTAACCCAGAGTTGATCTACAGCTGATAAAAGAAGAATGGTTTGTATTGGAAGAAGATAGTTGACCATATGAAGTATATTGTAGGAAGATAATCCGGGTGGCGGATAATAAATGTACCAAAATAGTAGAAAAAACTATTGTTAACCAAAGTTCTCTACTTTGCAGGGCTTGTGTCTGATGTTATTCTTTTTTTCAATCAAGATAGGCCTTACGAAGCCCTGCAAAGTGGGGCAAAACGTTGGTTAACAATGAATAGTTTTTTCCTACAAGTTGGGTACCTTTCTTGACCGCCATCCGGACTATCTTCCTACAAAGAATTTATGGTCCTCCGTAATTTAGTTGAATTAACCTATATTATATTGGAACATTGGATTTATTGTTGGTAAGTAAACTGTAATAAAGTTTGTTCCTTATTAACAACTTATAAAAACGCTGTTTTACGTGATAAAATCTTAATTAAAACAGTTATAATTATTGTTAACACATAAAATAGGATGGTTAATATTTGAGTCACTACTAGGAGAAGTATAATTTAGGACAGTTGAAGACTAAACAAATCATTTTCCAAGAAACATTCAACAAGTCCTCCTAAGGAAGGGTTCAGAACTTTTATTAAGTCTTCACAGCACAGCAGCTTCCAGACGATTCTCTTAATACTCGAATACATTATCCAAGACCGCACACACTGCAGGAACTGGAAATTCACTGGCAATAAATCTCAGGGAGACGACAGAGTCGGGAAGAATTAAGAAGGGAATAAGAAAGAAAGATATTTGCCTTCAGAGCTTAATAACTCGGTGTGGCTACGGTAAATGCCACCCAGGGCGATTGCAATAACCGAGGATAGTTGGATTAGAATTTAAATTGATGGCGGAGGTGAACTAATGAAAAAGACTTCTTGTCGCTATTTATACTCTACGTTGTGTCGGCAACGTTGTCTGTTTTCAGTTTTAATTTTCAACTGGTCGTTGTGAGTATGCGTTTGGTTATGCTCACCATATGGGGATTCTAATATTTGAAGGGGCTTACAAAACCTTTTACACAGGAGTTTTCATTACTACCACTCATACATGCTGTATTTATTAGACAAACAGCAATAAGACCGCAGGTAACAGACTAAAAGTGGAAACGTTCTTTAGCCTTTACATTATTCTCAAAAGGCTGATTCCATCTCTACAAAACCATAATATACTATGGCATATTATGTAAATATACTCACTTCTGCTTGCTCACTGAATAAAGTACTTTACACTATTTTTTTTTCATTACAATTAGCTTTTAAAGGACCTAACTGAAGGTGACGCGACAAGCTAACTTCTGACGTACATTATTTTTTAAGTATATATTTTTTTAAATATTTTTATTTGATACCAGATCGACCTGGTGGGACTTACATAGAGAATTAGACATTAGTTGCAAAATCAATATTCTTCTTGGCCATAAGATTTAAACATCTCGATGAATTTTATAAATAAATGCTTATGATGTGTTTATATTCGTTTCAAATATTTATTTAGTTTCTGGCACCCCCTAAAACATAAATATGGTAAGTTAATTTCAAAATTTTGTCCAGAAATTTAAACTTTTACTCCGATATGGATCCGATATGGTGTTCTCACTAGTAAATAAATAAAATCTTAAAAAAATAAACAGTAGAGGTTATTTGAATAGCAATTTTATATTTAGGTTAACCTTTTCGTTGTATATGAATAAATTCTATAGTATATGTAGTGATAGGGAGCTGGGTGGCTCAGTGATAAGGCACTGAGCTACTAAAACCGGGTCCTTGGTTTAGCTCGTATCTGGATGTGACAGATAATTAATTATTCTGTGATAGTAGCCGTCAGTCAACTCTGTGGTTTGGGGAGCTCTTCGGGGTCCACCAATCCTCATAACGTAAGTACCCTTAATTAGGGAAAATCTGGTGATTCTAACCAAATCACCTCCTTGCAGAACCGCTGGTCTAGTAACAATAATTCCTTACTGAGTAGTGACAGTACAGATTTATTTATTTTATATATTGTGATAATGAGAACAAACATTTAAAATTAAAGAAAAAGCAAAAAGGTTTCTGTTACAATTTTAGAGGGGGACCCCAAAGCTTATTCTCAAATTCTCTGGATGCTAGACCAATAGGCTTTGAGTCATTAAGAACTAGTAATTATTTTGATTCACTAATTCTTTGTTCACATATGAATTGAATCTCTGAGATAGGGAACCTAACAATTCAGTTTTCGGGGATATTTCGTATTTGGTGGACTCCCCTTCTCTTGAGACAGACACGTGTTTTATGTGTTTGTATTCTAGTTTAGAATTTTAATTCGAATTGAATTGGTGTCAGAGAAATACTTTTAGTGGTTCTCAACATTTTTCTCCGATCTCCACCATTCATTTTTTCGAAATTTTTAAGACTTTCAAAACCTACTTATAAATTTTACTGTGAGATTTTATCCAACATTTTTTAAGGTTAAAATTGTCACATGTTAAAAAACAACTGCTGGTATAGAAATTCTGTAGTTAAATTAATTTAAACATTGTACTATCAAGTTTCCTCAGGGGGTTCCGAGTTGGCCATATTTTAGAAATTAGCCTTATTAACATATTTAGTTTTATCAAAAATATATATATCACTTCTACCCATGAAAATTCAAGGGTTCAGTACTTTGTAAGGAATTACTGTTACTAGACCAATGGTTGTTCAAGGTGGTAATTCGCTCAGAATCACGCTCGACTTCCAGAGTCTAGAACTTATTACACAATCAAGGGTACTCTATTCACGAGGCATGGTGGTATTGTGGCTCTCGAACCCACAGGACTGACCCATTCATTATAGTGAGCCACCCACTCCCAAATTTATTGTTAATTATTATTCAAGTATTTCTTAAAGATAATTGAATTAAAAAACCAAACCTAAATTCAAATAAATTAAACAATATAATTACTCTTATTGCCTTGATAAAAGTCAGTCACATTTTTATTTTTATTCGTTTTGGGTTGACTTTAACCATAACAATTTGATCTAAAATGTTTTTCAAAAATTTAGTCTATATGACTGTTGGGGTTTGTCAAATCACCGAATCAGTTATTAAATAAATAAGTTAATGATTAATTGAGATTTATTATAGTAAGCATATGCATAAGCCAGCATCAATCACATCACAATCACACATTCAGCAGACAATAGGCTCTACTGACAAACGGATCACAAGCCAGCGACTAACATCAACCTTCATTAAATAGTGGCCCAGAGCAAGAGGAACAATAGTCAATTAGGAAGAGCAGAGGTTCCACGGAATGGGAATATGATCTGATATTCATGCATAATTGCTCGATGAATTCTTTAAATAAGCATTTAATAGCGGTGTAAGCGTCACGCATGAGCACGGCACACCGTGAAGACAGGAGCCTGTTTAATTGGTAATAAGCGCCAGGAAATATTTCCGCTCTTTGGGTAATCCGTTGAGCGATCGTAAACGGGTAATAAATCCATCAAGGGATAAAAATCCATGATGAATTATTCAATACGCTCATTTATAAGCCACTTTTACATCGTTGAAACTAGCTTAGATTAAAAAATAATTATACTTAAACTCACAATGTTAATACTAGGCAAACATCTGGAGTTTCCGGGAGCCATTAGTTAAACCAAGAAAGTATTCTTCAATGAAAGACAATTTAAATGATTACAAAAAAAAAAAAATTATCTGGTTCATTTATTGCTTAGCATAATCTTACCTGATTTGAGATGAGGACAAATAAAATTTTATGATTTTGCTTATGTATAACTTTTATAATTTAGATAAACCATTGGAATAGAAGACCTACGGAATTTAAGATTTAAACAAAATAAAAAAAATTATTTTATTGATTAATTGGTCTCGAATATTCACCGATAACCGGGTCATGATCGTAAATAAATAAGCTCATGGCTTATGACTTATCAATGAAAATAAAGTAACGTTTTTAAAATAACAATTTATATTATTAAGTTTTATTTTTAAACCGATTTATATGTTTTTCTGGGAAAGCTAACTCTATAATTCGACCTTTTTTTTTTTATTTATTCTATTTTATCAATAATATTTTCCTTGCAGGGTTTCGGATTGTGCCCACTTTGTAATATTTACCCTAAAAATTTTTACAAAAAACTATTTACTATTATATGTAATTTTTTACATCTAAAGTTTATTAATCTTCTCCAAAAATAGCCAATATTCATCTCCTATACAATTTGGGTTTTTAATGTTTATATTTTTACAAAACTTTAATCACAATAGTTATATCTTGTGTTTTTCTTAATTTTTTTTTTATTGTATCCTTAAACTATTTGTTTAATCAGTTTTTATACAATGTTAAATTAATTTTCTCATATTGCATACTGTTAATATAATCTTTCTCTCCCTCCCCCAATATTACAGCTCAAATATAAATTGCAACATTAGGTGAAAACAGTTGAAAAAATTCTCTACTGTAAATTCTCTTCTTGAATTATAAGGAAAAACTGTTTCTAATCCACACTTGGCCAATAAAAAAATATTTTGATAAATAAAATAGATATACAATTATTACACATAGTTTCTCTTCAAAACCCTTTCCATTATTCCAATATGGCCTATATTGTTACGCCCCTAATTTTGATATGAAGATATTTCTTTCGTTAAATTTTTTATAAATAATCATTTTTTAAAATTTTAGTAAACATATTATTATTTCTGAAAGACTGCCATGCTTCCAAATAGGTTGTAACCTTTTAAAGAATCCATATTTCTTATTACCTAGAGCACGAATTTTTTTAAACAATTTTTCGTGTTTATCAAGATATGAGACGCAGACAGACGGACATAAGCAAGAAGAGACCACCTTACACAACCAAATACCAGAACAACGGACAGGGAGTTATGACGGATCGTGGAGTATCAATTAGATATCGCTGAAGGTGGCATTTAGACCGGTGGGGATCTGGAGATGTTGCACAAGCCGACTTTCCCCAATTAATACCGAGTCTCCTCGAGAGGCCAAGATATGTCGCTCATTAGTAGGGCTATTCCTCCTCCGGGTAATTGTCAATCATAAATATTCATTCCAATTAGCTTGGAGAGGGCTCGATAAATACCGATATTATGCTATTTGGAAATATCCAAGCGAGTGCTCTAATTGCCCTAACAACCGCGTTCTGGAGTATCATTTGGATCGTGTGAGCCCCAATTTTGAGAGAATTGTCTAAAGAATGGAGTTTAACGAAGCTAATGACCAATAACCGTTAGGATTCATGAAAATTGGTAATTAACCTTGAATAATAATAAGGAAATATCACAGACAAAATATTTTTTTGGAGTATTAATCAGAAGTTGCGTTCTTTATTGCCAGATCCGCCTGGTGAGCCTTACATTGTTATTATAACAGTTTATTTTTTTTCAAACAACTGATAATGGGTAGAGCATAGCCTCGAGCAAAAGATTACCCAAACTACTAAACGTAATATAAATAATTTTGATAAATCATAAAAAAAAAAAATAAAAAATAAAAACAATAGTTATGTAATTATAAGGTGAAGAGAAATAACAAAATTGGAAAAAATAAACTAATATTAAAATACATAAGAGATTATTAAAAATTACCTACATAAGTTACTCATTTTATTTTAAAAATAACTATGATACTAAAATAATTTCATCTTTTGATTCTTTTTAAATATAAAGCTAAAATTATACATAAATTTGGGATAAACACAATACGCATATTTGTCTCTGTTAACCTTGAGTTGACATAAACTGTTGTTTGTTTGTTAGTTTTGAAAGGGCGTTTAACAGCCTGGTCATCAACGCCCGCTGTTAACATACACTGTTTCAGAACGTAAAAAGTAATTGATAAACAATTTTTTGCTAAGGTTACTGATGCAAAGAATAATTCTAAGACGTTTTATTTTTTTTAAATCTCGTCCGTTGGCGTCGTCCTGTTCGTAATGTCCTACCGTTCTTCTAAATACTGTACCTGATACTTTTATTAATTCATTAATATTACAGTAATTAATAAAACTATCCATTCTATCTGTTGATGAGCAAATATAGACGGTTTAATCATAAGACAATAGCATCAATTCATTTCCATTAGACGGTTGAGTAACACATACCAATAAGATCACATAGCATCTCTATATACATATATAAAACTTATAATTAATTATTTATAGTCTTAAAATTCTTTCTTGAGACTGGCAATATTTTATACTAAATAATTCAAAACACTATCCAAATTATAGTCTCAAAACATTTATTTCATTTACACGTCCAACGTTTCGGCCAATTCGGCCATCTTCAGGGACAATCTTAATTTACTATGAGACATATCATTTAACCACTGTAATAAAAAACTCCATACAGGCTATTCTGTATATAAAACATTTATATCTAATATGTCAAAATTACATTAAAAATCACAGTCAAATTATTTCTAATTATAGAAATATTTAAATAGTGGTAAAAGAGAAATAATTTGACTGTGATTTTTAATGTAATTTTGACATATTAGATATAAATGTTTTGACCTGGGCAGAATAGCCTGTATGGAGTTTTTTATTACAGTGGTTAAATGATATGTCTCATAGTAAATTAAGATTGTCCCTGAAGATGGCCGTATTGGCCGAAACGTTGGACGTGTAAATGAAATAAATGTTTTGAGACTATAATTTGGATAGTGTTTTTTAATTATTTAGTATAACTTATAATTATTTTTTTGCGCATAGTCTAAATAGATTTATTTAATCAAAACCTTACCATAAATTATATACAATAGGGAGATAGTAATTGTATCAATAGAATTGATGAACATAAAGAAATTAAGATTTCTCTTGTAATTATTCGTAAGGCCCATATAAGCTTTAAGGTCAGACTATTAATAGATAATTAATATCCCTCTTCAGAGATCTCTTTCCCGATATCTCAACCGTTACAAAATGAATTTATTATTAACTATATTATGAAAGACGGTGTTGTGAAAAAGTGGGCGCTGGCTCCTTCAGTGGATCCCTGTTCCAATTTATGTTTGACATTACATAACTGAGCCTTGTTTTATCGCCTACTGAGTTATTTTTTCACAGCTCTCTTTAACACTGTGCAGTTCAGGTGTAGTTATTTATGCGGAACATTTAGAAACTGGTAGTTCCAGTTGATGTTACTCGGAAGAACTGGGTTCAGTCCTACTGCCAAAAGGGAGAAATAGCGTGTCATTATGAAATTTTTGAAAGGTCAGATTTAATGCGCTGTTCAAGATGTCTGGGGTTACAGATTATGGAAGCGGATGTTCTTCAATCTGCTTTCCACTTTAGAATACAGGATATTAATTATTTAATTCCGTTCCAAAAGGACATTGTGAAAGTGATGATATAATATAATATAAATCCTTTATTTTATATACATTCCTTAATTACATGAACCTTTTTTGGAATTTTTTAAAACGTGGTCGTTTCATTGACCGCACCCCCAACCATCTTCTCCTCAAATATACAGACATATAATTCCCCTACTACAAGGCTAAACAATGAGCTGAACATAACCTAGATTATAATACAACATAGTATTTGATTTTATTAAACAGGGAGTTGAATTGAAGATTACAGAGTAGAGAAATTAATTATAACTTATTACGAATAAAAATTAATTCTTTTTCAAAGACAATTCAAATTACGAAGTTAAATATTTAAAGAATACAATAAAAATCCTACAGAAAAATGTAGAAAAAAAAGATCTACAGAAAAATACCTGGAAACCGAGATGAGAATCAGAAGGCTGATGTTCTGTGGGCATATATAGAGAATAAAAGAGGAGAGATTAAATAAGAAGATCTTTAAAAAAAAATTTAGCTGCAAAAACATGGGAGGATACACGAGGCAAGTGAGAGAGGGATTAAAGGACTTAAAATTTCAGATACCGACAGTCTAGATAGAGATATGTATAAGAAAACATTGAAAAATCTCATCAATATTGGAAGAGGGAAAAAAGGGGTACGAAGTGGTCCGAAGAAAGAAAAGAAAAGCAGTCGAGGATGATGAAACTGCGATGGGAAGAAAGAAAATCAAGACTCTCATAGAAGTCTAACCATTGATATTCACGTGGTCCATAGTGATCCGTGATAAAAAAAAATTAAATATAAATAAAATTAAAAAAAAAATAAAAATAATTTTTTAATTGAAGCAAAAAAGTCATATTTTTAGAGGAAATTCAATAAAATTTCTTCTGTAGCCTATAAAATTAGAGTTGATTTTTTTTCGTAAATCGACTTCTATTAATTAACTGTTAACACAGGAACAATATGTATTTTATCAATAAAGACAATTCTATTACATATTAACGTGTTACCATGTTATTTTTAAAACATTCTGCTATCTGCCCATTCAAAAATGGATTGAGATAATTATTTCTGACACACAAAAATAAAACAGACATCGATAAGACTGGCCCTAGCAGCCGGGAAGAATTACAAAAAGCGATTACAACTTGGTTGGCGATTCCAGAACTAATTAGTGAGATGCCAATGATGAGGCATAAAAAAACCAGGGCCAGAGGAAGCAGTCACAAAGAAAAATACCAGCGAGAATTTGCGGCGTGCCAACCATACGCGACCACATACCGCCGCAACGATTCTATAAGCCCTTTTGTACCTAAGTTTTTGGTTTCCGGTTGTCCACAGTCTGCGCCCCAATGTATTCTGAACGGCAATGAGTTTTTTATTATTTTTGTCTATAGCCTAAAAGAATTTTTATTCAATCATATTAGATAAAATGAAATATTATAGTATGAATTTGGCAACCCTTCATGTTCGGGGAAAAAAAAAATATGATAAAATTAAAAAGAGAAAAAATCCTGGTTATAATATTTGTTCACAATTAAAAATATCTGCTAAGTACATTGGTTAGAATAGTAGAATTAGTAAATAATTCTTTAATAATTCTGTATTCTATTTTTTTTTTAATTTCGTTTTGTTTTATTACTTTTTTTTATAAATTTTTTTGGATTTATTTGTTTTTCTACCAATATTTCAAGGTTAATAATATGTTGCTTAAAAATAAAATATAGAGCACTAGTATTGTTAAAACATAGATGTATATAGCTAATTAGTTTTTCGCATGAGCTAGAGAAATTAGATACAATTTATACTGGTAGGTGCGCTCACTCATTTACACCTTTTCTTCAACGTTGAGCTAAATATTTATAGCTTTTTCAAAATATAGCAATACAAATAAAAACCAATGTAAAGTACAGGATGAAATTTGTTAAAACTTATTGAAAACCTTTCCAACACTGATTTTAACATTCGTCTAAATTCGACCCAAACAGAATGAACCATTTTTTTAATATTGGTGTACCTAGAAAAATATTTTAAGTTTCCTTAATGAAAAGTTGTTTACTGAATTAATTTTCTAACTTCATCAAAATTTAAGCCAAATCAGACGTTTTCGAAATATAGGTGTGACGAGAAAAATAGGTTTATGCAAATATATTTGGCACAATCTTACAAAATCGTTATAGGTCCAACTAGGTGCTCGCAAGATCTCGGAAAATTTATTCAAAATTGGATTAATAGTACGTTCGATTATGCCAAAACACAAATTTAACTATTGAAAGACGCGGAATATTTTTATTGCGAGGATATAATTTTGTTTTAATTTCAGCATAAATAGAAACTTTCTATACATATGATAGTAAGGAAGCATTAAATACACAAAAAACTGCAGTTAGATGAATTGTATGAAGTACGCCTTCAACTTGAGGCGAATCAAGTCATCCATCAGGACCTCAATGTTCCGTATGTTGCCTATTTGGCTAGAACCAGATACCATTCCTTCCATGATTAACTTCTCAACCACCCAAATCCACTTGTCTTTAACCTGTCTTCTCCTTCATTACCTAATAATCCTCCTCGGCGTCTGAAAAGAAGATGGCCTCGAGATCTTCCCCTCTAGAAATATTATTGGAGTTCTATCAGTGGATAGATTCTCCACATGTTTGTATCATGTCACTATGTCATCTACAGTAAATTTACTTGTTGTATATATTTGTATCCAGTTGTAAATAACAATAAATAAATTATTTAAAAAAAAAAAACTTAAGGCCCACCTTAGATTTTAATTGTTTGGTTGGATTATAGTGGACTGGATATTGTTGTGAAAATAAAACATGATTAACTGAAAAGAATATTCTATTACATAAACTGCAGGTGGTGTAGGGGCGGCCAACATTGAACATTTATTGTTAAAAAGAGTTAGTTAATTATGATAATGGGTCTAGAAAAACTGTATATATACCTGTTGATGATGATGATCGATGAATTATAAGGATAGGTGTGAACTTACTCATTAGGTTATCCTCTCCGCATTCCGCATTCATAACTTCTATCTCCTCTGCTGCTGGGAGGCACTCCATAATGTCTCTACTCACTCATTTTATTTTTTGCACTGAATAAGAGTGAATGAAATGACTACTTGTAGAAAAGAAGATGACTCTCCCATGCTCAAGTTTCTTCTTTTCTCTACAGAGGGCGCTGAAAGAGGTAAGCTTTGGGTGTTAGCCACAAGGAGTGGTAGTAGTGTCTATATTATGGGAGCCCTCCAATCTAGACTTTCGGTTCCCGGAATTTGTATACCTAGAGCAGTGTAAGGTTTGGAGAGTAAGCAGATGTTAAAGAAATAGTTTGGATTTTTCAATGTTTAGCTGAGACTTGGTACGAAAACTAGACAGTAAATATCATCTAAAAATGTGAATTAAAACATAGTACTATATTCATATAAGAATAATGACTTAACTATTTGGCAGCATTAATTGAACTAATATCATGTATTGGGTTAATTAGGTTAATATATCAACCAAAGCCGACCGAACCTAGTGATAATATGACAGACAGATCAACAATCAAACAGGTGGGAGTCGATTCCAGGGCTGACAAATCATGACAAATTACGGTCGGGGAGGAGGGATAAAGTGGGGAGGGTTGGGAGGGTTGGGAGTCGTTCTGCAAATGCAGGTGTGATTAGTAATGCAGATCATAATAGTCAGGGGTTAATGGCTAGCACTAGATTGCTCAGAACAAATGATGTTTTAATGAACATACTATTTCTCACATTTGAGTAACTTCAAAGGTTGCCATAAATCCTATTTCTCTAGTTGATATGATATAAGAGGAGATGCAGTTCATTAGAAGATATCAGATATTTATAGAGAAAAATCTTTGAAATATTTCACGAAACATCCTCTTGAAAAAACTAGAATATTATAATTTCAATAACCAATAATTTAGTCCAAAAAACAATAATGCTCATGGAATGAGTAATATAGCAAAAATACTTGATAGTAAAATCATTATTAATCATAATTAGAATAATTATGAATTACATATTGTAAATATTTTTAAAGTTATTTTCTATCTTCATTTTTAATCCAAAATATTTTTAGAAAAAATAAAAATAATGTAAAAACATGTGTGTTTTTAAAAAACAAGAAAGACATAAAAAGAACCCATGTCTTCGAACACTCAAAATAAAAAATATTATTAAAATAATATTAACAAGCCATATTTGAGGAGCGATAAACTAATCACTTACTTTGATCTCTTTTTTATAGGGAAAGCAACCCAACAAGGATGGCTGTACATGGTTTTGTAGTAAATTTTAAGCTGAACTAAAAAGTTGGCATAAACGTAAGACATGAAATAAAGTCAAGACAAGTTTTTAGGCAAATACATAAAAATACGATAGATATTAACCATTCCTGATGAAAATAATATATAATATTCGTGTATTTGACTTATGACGCTACAATTCGTCTCATTTGGTGCTAAAATTAATTGGTCGTTGACTTAGTTTTGATTTATTATTTTATACAATAAGTCGTTTCTTTATATATGACAAAAAAGTGGCCCAAGACGTACTGTTTGCATTTGCTACTCCATGTATTTCGGAACTTTTTTGACCAGTATTAAACTAGCTATAAAATACAAATATTCTACTTATTATTTTTAGGGGGAAACTATGAATATAACGTTTTTATAGTATATTAGTGGATATGATGTACATTATATAATAGAGACCGGTTTTCTGTGCATAAGTAACTTGTTTTTATATAATTTTCATATCCATTTTACCACGTATGCCGATGACACAAGTGTGTTCGCAGTTAATTATAACCCTTTAATTGTATCCAAAATTCTCTAATTCCATATCACAGTCCTCGAAGAATGGTGTCGTAATTGGAGGATTAAAATAAATTCCAACAAATTCCATTAAATCAACTTTACGCTTTGTCGTAAACCTGCCGACTGCCCTACAGTATACTTTAATAATGTTGTTCTTACCCCTGTAGAACAGATCCGCTACCTTGGACTACAGCTGGACAAAAGACTAACTTGGAATCCTCATACAAGACTGAAAAGACAGGAAACAGCACTCAATTTCGAGTATTAGAGCACTTAATATACATACGATCTAAACTTCCAATTCATTACAAAAGACTGATCTACATGACAATAATAAGACCTATGGACATACGAAGTTGAGCTTTGGGGCTTCACTAAACCTTCGAATTCCACTCGTGTCGACTCCTTACAATCCAAAATCCTTAATGCTACTTACTTTGTCAAAAATAACATCATCCATAAAGACCATAATGTTCCCTATGTAACCGATCTATCCCGAACCAGATTTCAATCCTTGCATAATAAACTCCCTAACCACTCAAAAAGTTTCTAACCTTGCTTCCTCTTTCAATCCGGATAATTCTCCGAGGCGTCTGAAAAGAAGATGGCCTCGAGAGCTTATATTGTAAAAATGTTTTTAGAGTGCTACCAATAGGTAGTTTCTCTAATGCTTGTACCATAACATTATGATCTTACTTCAAATTTACTTGATGTATTTTATGCACAGATGTAAATATAAATAAATAAATTTAAAAAAAAAATTCCATATAAATAATGATACTTATTTTCACTAAATCGAAAATTACCTTATGAGTGGATAAAGGGTGTGCTAAATCCTAAATTTATGAACACATCTTTACCTTATATCATTAACAATTCAAGCATATACTTATTTAGTGATTTGGATAAAATATTTTTATAAATAATTTTATAAAAAAAAATCTTACAGGGTTTCTCATAGTATGATTATGAAAAGTCTAATGTGGTGCGTGCATGTCACACCTTTCACTAATCGACCAACTTTGAGTTGAAAAAAATAATCAATCATCCCAGAACAGATATTTTTATATTATTCATTGCCTCAATATTTCCCAGTAATAATTTTTCAAATGGTCTCTTTACAGATTGACAAGCTCCAATTTTAACAGAAATAATAATATTTATCGTCCCGATTTAATTATCAAATCCTTTTGTAGTTTATATTTATACGCTTCTTACAACTTATAAAAATATGAAACGGTTAATCATTTCAAATACACTAAATTAAATGTAATTAAGATGATTTTGAAAATTTTACATTTAAGCCCTATCAGACTGTTCCAATGAGGATAAGACCTGTCTGATATTAAATATCATTTAATTGTACGTTAAAATTCCAAGTTTAATTGAAATCAGTCGGTTGATTTTATAGAAATAATTTAAATTAAATAAAGAAATAAGTAATAAAATAATTAATTGGGTAGTTAAAGAAGTATAAGCTCAGCGGAGTCTTATGCCAATGAAATAATTAAAATAAAATTACAAGTAGATTCGCAATTGATACATTAAATCTAATTTAAAATTGTTGCTTGTTGTTTCTTAGTTTTGAAAGGGCGTTTAACAGCCCGGTCATCAACGCCCGTTGGTTGTTGGTTTTGGTAAGGCCTAGTTGTTCCATAGTCATAGCTTTGATATGGTGTACTGATCCTATTCTTAAAATTGTCTTTTTTATTCGTGGCTAATTTTAAAACCTAAATTAATTTAGGTGTAAAATTTTTAATTAAAATAGCGAAAATGATTAAAATTTGTTAATAATTATTTTAACAAAAAATAGAAGCTGATGGTTGCTATGAGGCCGGGAGCAAGGGCACGCATAAGTAGGCGATCAAAAAGCTTTTCAAGGACCTCTTCTTCAGTTTGCTCCCGTATTGGACTATCTTTCTACCGTCTAAAAATACTTTCGCTATATTTTGTTCGTTAACTATATAAGATCCTATTAGGAGGTATCAAGTTTAATGATTAATGCATAATTAAATCATTAAATCTAGAAGT
>NW_027111053.1:315082-326474 GCF_000696795.3 Halyomorpha halys | reverse complement strand
TATATATATATATATATATACACACACACACACAGAAGAGTCGTATATTTTATACAATTTGTGTATACACCATGCAAAAAGCATAGTGAATGCATATAATGTTGCATTGGTGTTTGATATTTGTAATTACAAAATTGTGGAGAAGATAATACATATAAACTTATTTATACAAGAAAATTAAGAACAGAAAAAAATAGTAATAATAAATAGTACAAAGAATAAAATAAAATGATAATAAAACAAAATAACATAACAAAAAAATTTCATAACAAATGCTTCTTTAAATATCAAAAAGATACTTTTTAAGCGCCTATCTAACTATAGTCAAGAATATTTTTCTTTCTTAAAAATTCTATCATAAAAAACACAATATGCTGTTTTAATTAAATAAAAAATATGTATAAAATAATAATTATATGTGTAAGATAATAATAAATTAAAAAAAAAAGATTAAAACGAAAAACAAAAAGTTAATAAACTTAAAACTATTTAAAACAAAAATATTTTCATTCAGCTTTAGTAAACTAAAAGAAATTAAAAATAATTAAATAAATAGAAAAAAAAATAAGAGAAAGCATAATTACATAGAACACTTAGATCTTTTTAGAAAAATACACACTTATAATGTTTGGTCAAAATTAGAAAGTTGACTTGAGGTATTCAAATTAAATAATTTAATAACACCACCAATTTAAGAAATAAAATTATTACGGTTTTTTTAGTTCCAAGTTGAGGTGGGATTTTTCAGTCAAATAGAAAACTGCACATTGAGAATATTTTTTACTATTTTTTAAAAACCTTTTAGTATGGAAACTTTTAAAAGTGTCTAAACATACTACAGGGTTCATTTTTATTGAATAAATAAATATATAAATAAATTCCACCTCACCAGTTAAAAGGTTAGTTTTATTTTTTTCCCTCTAAACTTGGACTGTTTTGTGAATATTTTATGTATTAAAGTTTTATTTAAAAATCTTTTTGTGTTTCCTTTTATTTAACCCAAATGTATAGATTTTAATTTTTAAAAAAATTGAGGTAGTACTAAACTTTTTATTAGCTGTGTACATGTTTATTTAATAGATTTGTTCGTGATAAAAAGGGAAAATAATTTTTACTTCCTTATTCAAATTTTAAAAAATCGGCTTCGCAAAACTAGAAGTTTATAAAAAGTACATAAAATATGATTGTATTCTAGAATTTAATATATTTTAAAATATAACTACTCGTTCTTGCATTTTTAATAATTAAACGATTTTCATATTATTTAAATAACAGCTCATTTACGCCCACTGGAACTGACAGTTAACGTGACGAAGAAATAACTGATAACCGGTTATTTTAGGAACATCTGACATCCCAACGGCCTATCAGATATATAAAGGATCAAGTTCATTGAACTCTCAAACACAGAGAACGCTTCGGTAAACAAGCAGATTTTATTTTGTCTTCTTTTTATTTTAAAGCACAAATTCGTGGAAACCGAAATTCTCTTTTTCATACGAAAAAATTGTATGTATTCGTATTTGGATGATAAAAGGTTTAACGAGATGCTAAATGTTATATAAATTATAAAAAAATAGTTGAATATAAGGTTTGAAGAGATAAAAGATGTCATATAATATATAAACAATGAATTAAACTGAATTAGCAATTAGATTATTAACAATTGATCTCAATACTGTCCTAAAGGCACTATTATTTTTCATTTATAAAATTTAAATGGACAATGACTTAATATATTGATAAAATTACGTAGGATTCCAATTAAACTTTTAAATATACATGTGAAAATATAAAATGATCTTTTTTTTAAATTTAATATAAAATGGAATCATAGAAATTAAAACAAAAGAAATTTCAGTTTTATTTTTATCAATTTCAAAGTATATCCTTAGGACTAAATTAATGAAGGGTCAGGTACCATAATATATGGTAAAGAGGCTAGGTGTGCCCCAAGAGAAACTACTTCTCAGGGCTGCCCAATATTTAGTATAATAAATAATTACCTACCACAATTGAGCTCGAACCCGGACTCAGAAAATATGAGTGCAATGCTAAAAATGAAATTGTAAGTTAACAATATATAAAAGACAAACTTTATCAACATCCTAATGATTATAACTATAAAGGTAATCTAAAATATAACAAAACAAACTTCATTAGTAGATCATGCCAAAAAATATTTCTATCTTAATGTTCAGGAATTTAAAATACAGTATAATGAAAAGAATAGCTGTATAAGAAAGCTAATAGAAGCCATAGCAATATATGAAAACCAAAATAATGCAATAACTTACAAAACAGGCCCACGAAATTTAAATGTTACATGTACCGAACTGTTAAATAAAATGAGTAAACAATAAACTGTACCTCCATTTTGCATACAAAAATAAGTAAACAAAAACCCCTACATAGTGCACTAAAAAGCAATAGATCTAGTTCCACTGAAGTTCAAAAAAGTAAAACATGGTTTAATGGGAAAGATTATCAATCAGCATAAAACTTTTCTGGAGATTAAAAATAAGGTAAATTTGTCCCTAAT
This sequence comes from Halyomorpha halys, assembly GCF_000696795.3. NCBI lineage: Eukaryota > Metazoa > Arthropoda > Insecta > Hemiptera > Pentatomidae > Halyomorpha > Halyomorpha halys. Next base: position 323,932 of record NW_027111053.1, on the reverse strand, counting down.
TTATTTAAAAAAAGTAATATAAAAAACTGAATAAAGAAATTTTACTTGAAGTGTGAATGAAAAAAATTAGTTTATATAATTTTAAAAGTAATATCTGTTTTTAAAAAATAAATTTTGTATGTAACAATGATTAATGTATTGAAGATAAAAAAAAAAAATTGCCCCATGAAAAAAATATCTGTGCTAATAAAAAATATTTCCAAGAGTATTTTATGTGAAAATATATAATTCACATAATGTAAAGAGTAAATAGTTCGAAAATAGACAATGAAAAGGGACAAGGAAAACATTGCAAAAATATTGAAAATATTTATAAGTGTATAGAATATACCTGTTATAAATAAAATTGAAAACAACTATTATTATCATTATTTTAAATGTGGTCTAAAGGTTTTTTTCTTAAATTATTTCTATTGAAATTCAATAATTAAAATTAAAAGTTTCATTGTATGACATAAGGAATATATTGTTACATATAAAATATGACTTCCCGAGTATTTCTGTCTATAGTAATGATTTTTAAAAATAGATTTTTTTTTTCTTGAGCTGTCAACGGTTGGTAAGTGTACCTACCCTACACACAGACATAAAACACATTTTAGGGTTAAAAAAAGGTGAGAAGGGGAGATCCCTTTAAAAACAGGCAGACACGAAGACAGTAGGATACGAGCTCTAATTACTTCATGGAGGGATGATTGATGCCAAAGCTCCCCCTCCACCCTCCGAACTATAACCCCACGTTGGATCCTTGAGAAGACAGATCGCCAGCACAGCTGTAGGGGAGCACCTGCTGGCCCGGGTATCGACCCGGAGCACGGCTCGTCCGAAACTTCCGATTCCTTGGGCAGTCTTCTCGGGAGTTTCCATGAATACAAAATAATATAATTAATTTATATTAAGTAGAGATAAATGAAAAAAAAAAATAGTTTTGTAGTAAATTAAATGTTAAATAAACTATTGACCGTGTGATCTAGTGAATGTCTCGGTTTAGGTCCATGAGGATGTCTTCAAAAGACCTATAGCATTGTGTATATCCTCGATATGTAATCATGTGATGATTTGATAGGCCATTTTTAATTTCTTATTATATTAAAATAATCCTGCCTGCTCATCTGTATGTGGATGGCAGGGTTTGGTTGGGGTTTCTCTGGGTATAATGTATACAACGTAAATATTGTATACACTACGATTGTGTTCTAGATCCTTTATTTTAATTTTATTTATCTCAGTTGAGATAATGCTTTATTTAAGAAGTGTATATTTTATTTAATCATTACTATTATCCATTTAATTTTTTATTCACCCTATTATTATTATTGTTTTAATCATTTTTATGAAAATATAGTATGATTGAATGCGTAACGCCACTCATTGCCTAGGAGTGTGGCAGATTACATTATTTCAATAAAATGTTCAAAAATAAACAAAAAACCATTAAAAATATAGTTCTGCAAAATGTTGTGTTGGGATATTCAGAGCTCCAAAGTTTCAAATATCCGTTATTAAAAATAAAACTACTTTTTGGTTCAAATACGAGTAAATATATAGATTTAATAAGAAAGTGACCCTGATACAGTTACTTCTCTCTCCCTCCCTCCACAGATGGTTACCTAGAGGTTGTTGATCCGTTCTGATGTAGTTGGTAGTGTCAAAATTTATTTCAGGAAGTCGCCTCGAAACACTTAGTGGGGAATCGAACCAAGCCTATTCCAACCGAGGCAGAAAAAGGATTCATTTGACCCTTTCAAGCATTTTTTTACCAAAAGTAGTCCTCTATGAAAAGTATGTAAGACAAAAAAAAATTTTTGATTTCGCGATACTTTTCATAATTTTGTCTTGTAGTTCGCAATTAAACTAAGGAATGGATAATTGATGGAATGATTTTAGTTTAACTTTCTTTTTTGTCCCTCTTCTTGGTAACCACTGAATAAAACAAAAAAAAATATATATATTTTGGTTGAAATTAAAAAAATAAAATAAAATAAGAACTGGAAAACATCCTTTCATTAGAATTTATAGACAGACATCTCCATATTGAATTTTTTTTTTAGTTTAAATTCGACATCACTTCTAATACTAGGTAGGTTTTAGGGTATATAAACAACAAGAACAATATTTTTTTAGTTAAAAAATAAGAAGAAAAATGAGGATTACTATAGAATTTTAACCATCTATAGATTCTTATGATATTTAAAATATTTTTGCGTTAAAAAAATTAATGGTACAATATATTTCCCCAGGACCAAGAATAGTGTTGATTTTTAATAAATTTGTCAAAAATAAAATAGTTAAAATATATCGAAATAATTCGTTAATGGTGTTAAAAAGTAGTCGAGGGAACAAATAGTTGGTTTTATTATAATAAATTGATGATCTGAAGAGAGAAAGATTAAAAATACATACTAGTTTTTTCATAATTGTTTCCCTTCGTTAATAAAAACAATGCGTAATATTTGTAAATTTTATTTCCTCCAATCTACACTTTTATGTAGGTGTACAAAAAGAACGGGCGGGTTAAAAAAAATAGGCAATGATTGGAGAAGGCCATTAAAGAATAAAGAAGCCTCCACTCTACAAAGCCCCCTTGAAAAAAAAAAACTATTCGTGTTGGTTTACATCTTTTTTCCCCTACATCGCTTGCTCTTTTTTCAAATTCATTTTCTCATTTTTAATAAAACAACATTGCGTGTTATTACTAGTTTGTAATATAACTGAAATAAAAATTCGTAACTGAAATAAAAATAATTTTACTGATATTGAACTAATAAAAATACAAGACTTATATTTCACTCCTAACATTTATTTTGTATTTTGAAGCAGCGTTTTACTTCATCACCAAACAAATATGTTGAATATTATGTACTAATTATATATCGTGTGCAAATATGTTGAATATCATATATATAAGACGAAATACCATACTTCTTTTCTAGGAAGAATACAGACATGCTCTAACAAAATATAATATTTCAAATCCTCACTTAATAGAGGGTTCTACGAATCTGTGTCTAAGCATATGAATGCTATGTCAGTGTTGAATTGCCCATCAATTAAATTACTAATTTATAGATTGAGCGAGAGATTCAAAAATATATATATACCTCACAATACTGCATAAATTAACAAACGTTATTCTACTTTTAAAAATTATTGTAAAACTTTTAAATATGTCATAGTCCTTCTATACAAGATTAAATGGAAAAATGTATACATTGCTATGAAATAATTTTTTATTTATACATTTTTGGTAATATATCATAGTAGATATATTTCAAACTCCAAAAAATAAAAAACATCCTTTACTAAAAAATACTTTAATCATTATATCCGAACCACACCTTATGTTAGAAAAGGCCAGGAGGTAAAAGATGATAAAAATAAAAATACGGCTCCTGTGGATTTTATTCTTAACTGGTAAATCAGATTTATTAAAAAACAATAAAAAATTTTACACAAACAAATGCCAAGTAACATTATTATATTTCTTATTCAATGTATAATTTAAAATATTATTTTATGCATTAAATATCAGTAATTATTATTATACATAAAAAATTATCATTAATTTATAAAAAGGTGTATTTATTTATCATATAAAAGTAAAAAACAATGTTTTTACTTATATGTTATAAAAGCGTCTATCATATTGCAAATTGAAATTTCTTCTATATTTTTAAGAGATGTCAATTACATATGACTTTTTTACACATACATTTATAACGAATGACCGACCGAATACCTAAATAAACAATATTTAGAAATTAATTTTATCTCTAAAACATTTTTAAATTTTTTTTTTTGTGGCAAAACTAACTAAAATATCGCCCCCCCCCCCAAAAAAAAATACACTATATTAAAAACTGAATAGTGTAGCTTGTTATAATTTCAAATAAACATATTTTTGCTACAAAGCTTACAATTTTATCAACCCTGTTTAAATATATAATTAGCAATTATTTTCAATATCTTATTCCACAATTAAATAAATTAAATAATAAGATAACTGAAATCAGACTTGGCAACAGTCTCTTAAATAAGTCTGGCACTGTGGCCGGCTCAATTTACTTACTAATTGGTTTCAAAATACCAGAGGTCCCAGAATCCTTGATATCTAATATCAAAGTGACTGTTCTGTGCCAATGACCCGGCAACGATGTAAGAAATACACTAATATAAAAAAGTGAAAAAAAACAAAACAATTTAGACTGACAGGATGACTATGAAGCTATTTGTATTTTTTTTTTCCTTCCAAGAAATTATCTCGAAATTAAATGCTCTTCCTCAACTCAATTGAGCAATTGCCAAGAAAGCTAATCGTTTGTCTCAAGATCCATCAAACGATCAACGATCTCCTTGAGCAAAAACGAAAAGAAAAATAGCAGATCATAGATTGTCAGGGATGAAGCAGTTATTTGTGAAATCCTGAAGTTCCAGATATGTGACATAATATCATTGAATTAAACATTATCTATATTAAAAACATTCATAAAAGTATTGTAGAAAAAATTGTTCGTTAATAAATCTAATTTTGGTGCCGGGATCTGTTGGAAGTACCCAAATGTAGCAATATTTAGAAGAATATATATATTGGAGGAGGGAGTCCATTTTATTACCCTTTCATGATCCCAAGAACAGGTTTTCAAAAGGATATAGTAAAAATATATTTTTAGGAGTAATAAAAAAAAAAAAAGTGGTAAGAAATTGGGAAACTACCAGTACACCAACACACATGAGCTGAATCCTTAGTTTAATACTAATGAGAAATTTTTATGAGACTTTTATAGAGGGACAAAATGAAGGATAAAGTTTTTATCTCGAAAAAATTGAATTCCTAATTTTTATAATAATCGTAAATAACCCGCATATACATTAATGAGTCAATCAGGTTTTGTAAAGATGTGTTTTATAAGCCTACATCTACATTTTAATGTACTTTAACAGTTGGCAAAGTCTTCCTTTGTATTAGCATAAGATAAAAATTTAATCTTGGGTATATGTTATAAAATGAAAAAAAAAATAGTAGCTTATAAAATACAATTTTATAGTTGCTATCTTCTTACACATCTGAGTTAAACTTACTTATTGGGGCTCACATTTTAAACAAAAGCATATGGTTCACTTTTAAGAATTATATTAAATATTAGGCTAATGTTTTTTAAAAATATATATACAATTTACATATAAATTTATTTAAAAGAAAAAAAAAATTGTACATTATAGAAAGACAATTGATCGACCTGTGTTATATATATAATAGGAATTTTCTTCGGGTAAAAAATAAACTCAAATAATAATTAAACTATCTAATGCGAGCCAATGTTTCGCTCCACGTTGCAATGCTTCATCAGGGCTAAATTCGTAACAAACAGCTAAAATTAAGATTTGCAGTGAAAATTAAAAATAAAAAAGAATCACAATAAGGTAGCAGATAATAAACGAAAACTGAGATAATAAAAAATAAAAAATAAATATAATAATACAGTTAACAGTTAAAGACCGAAAAATAAAGGGAAAAACGGAAAATAATGAACAAAATAGGGAAATGTTGGCTCACATTAAATAGTTCCATTATTATTTGATTTTTTTTATTTTTTATTTTTATTTATTTATTTTTACCGCACCCAGACCATTTTCTTTTTATATGTTTAACTTTATGTTTCTTTTATGGCTGCATTAAAATTAAGAATTTAATTATTATCATCAAATTGTGATTAATTTCTAACCAGTTAATTAAAAAATATAGAATATTGCAATGGCCTTAATACAAAAAAGAAATCTGAAGATTCGATGTTGACATGCGCTCCACAAAAATTAAATTCTATAATCTTCCTGTCTACATTTTGGTACTGGAAGTGAAAGATAACTGTTATGTAATCTTGAGGATAATCATTTTTTTTCTAAAACTCATGACCTCAAAAATGCTTTCTTGCCTTATCCATTATTAAGAGCGCCTCTTTCTCATTTATTAAGGACACCGAGGGCCATAACCATGGTTAAACCTTAGAAGCTAAGATACGACAGAGGATAAGGGCCAACCTAGGGAAGGACAATAACAGTACTGCCGTTGGTTCCTTCATAAGCGAGCACACCTGCTCTTCTTAATTTACCTGGTTACACAGGTGCTGCTCTCTACCGTCGACTGGCGCTGTAGTAATTAAATGCCTTCACTTGTTTAACTGGCTTTGGTTTAATAAGGCTTTATCTAGTTGAGAGGGGCTGGGAAGGTCTATATTTCGGACACATTCTGGCGGAACACGTTGCTTCCGAATTAGAAAATTAAACCTTTTGCCCACCCCCACCCCTTTCGCTGATAATTCTAATATTAACTCTCAACCAAAATTTGGCACTAAAATTTTAGAAGTTTATGAAACTCTCACATGGATACCCCGCAAAAACCAATTTGTCTTTTTATTTTTTAACTGATTATATAATAATAATAATAAAAGTTCGACGCCAACACCACCAACCGATCTCTACATAAATATGTCCAGTGACGTCCCTTCAGACCCAAATCTACTAAATCAGTCTTAATGTAATCTTCCTATCTACGTTTCGGTCTACTACCCGAATATTTACCCGTTGGCTGCTTATTAATATTTTAAGGCTATGTGCTTTGGGAACTGAAAGTCTGGATTGGGGGGCTCCCATAATGAAGGCACCACTAGCGCCCAATGAGGCAAACAGCAGAAGCATTGAGTAAGTCCATATCATTCAATATACACAGCATCCATCATCATCATCAATAGGTATACCTACAGTTTTTATAGACCCATGATCAAAATTAATTAACTCTCGCTAACAATAAATGTTTAGTTTCAGCCACCCGCTCCACCACCTGTAGCTTGTACAATATATATATTTTTCTGTTAATTATGTTTCTGTTCATAATAATTAACAATATATAGTTCACTGCAACTCAACCAGCCAATCAAAAGTGAAGGTGCGCCTGGCCTTTAGTTGAAGGTTCACTTCATACACTACGCTAAAAACTGAATTGTATTTACCGCGTGCAGTTTCCTCAATCCAGTGTTGTGTATTCTTCTAAATTCTCCTGTTAATTCATTCTTTTTCGGTCCGAATATTTTATGTAATAATTTATTTTTGAAAACCTTGATCAATTTCGTTTTTTCTAGTTACCGTAGAACCTAAATACTTAAACCTGTCTACTTATTGGAATGTATTTCCAATATTTACATCTTAAAAATTACTTTTATTTCAACTGGTAATCATATAATTTGTTTTATCCGTGTTTATTTCTAGACCTAATTCTTTACTAGAGTTTATCAACGTAGTTTATACTTAGTTTTATTGTTACCGTGTCCTCTCCTAATAATACCTAATCATCAGCAAACCCAAGCATCGGTATTTAACCAACTAAATAAACCTTTTTCGGCATTCATCACATTTTTAATAGTGCTAGACCCAATAAGATAGATGATAAAGAAAGTAATAGCAAATTTAAAGACAATTATATTCGGAAGAGCAATCAATAAATTTTAGGTTGTATGATTAAAAAATGTTTTGTTACCACGCTAATTACGGTAATGAAATTTTTGTGTAGTATACTCGTTCAAATATGCTTTAACTAATTTTACTAAAATATAGTTTCTTCAAACTTTCTTACAATATAATATAGTAAAACCTAAACCATAATTAATGAAATTATTTTGATAGGAGGCAAGATAACAAAAAGCTTGGAAATCACTAAAAATTTGCCGACCCATTTCGGTTCTCTTCCGAATAAAAAAAAAAAAATTGTTGTTTATTTATATGAACTCTGAATTAAAAGTTGGCACTCCAATTGTTGTATAGTATAAACACATTTTCTCCTTTTACATTGTTTGTATATTAATAACATTTTAAATCGCGAAACAATATTGTTACAGAGGGTTAGTTTCCACAACACCTGATAAATTTTTCTACTTACCTAAAATATTTTTTTAATAGCATGTATTGAAAACTTAAATAATACTACCTCAAAATAAAACAGCCACTCATGTAATGATTGTAATTCTTTCTTACCTGAAACAGATAAAATTGTGTTAGAAAGTAAAAATATATATAAAATATTCTTAATAACAAAAAGCTAAATATTTTAATAACTACTAAATAATTTAACTATTATCCTAAAATAGTAAGGGCCGGTATCAAAGAATCGAGAAACAGCTGATTGATTTTCGTCAGATGCCGTCATTTTTATCCAGAATTAACAATCACTCCGAAAAGAGAGCTATTAGAATCGTTTAATGAATCCTCACATTAAACGATTCTAATTGCTATTAATTAGTCTATATATTTCTACAAATGTATTCTATGTTTGGACAACCATAAAATTAAATACCGTAATTAACAAATTAATCGCAATCAATGACTTAGGAAAAGGTATTTAATTTTGTAAATTTAAATTATGAGATAGGATTTGAAGAACAAATCTCTAATGAATATTAAATGAATCAAAAAGTTACTTCACTTCCTCATAAATTGTAAATACATTGGAAACAAAATTTTTCTCTTTCCTTTGGGAAAAAAATAATCAAATTACAAGGTTTAAAAGGCGGGTGCGTTAATGGAAAGTAAATCCAATTTTAATTAAATATTTGGCCCCCACTGCATTACACTCTATTGAATTAACCCGAAAAATACTTCAGCAATTCATTTACACACTATGCTTGTTCAGAATGTTGTAAATATTTAACGTATTTGTTGTCAATTACTAACAAGTGTTAAATAACACATGTAATAAAAAACAAAACATATCTAAAATGATTGCTTGTGTTAAAATGAGCATTAATAAATTAATCAAGATATTGTTTAATTTGTACAATTATAATAAACAAAGCACATTTACAG
>NW_027111053.1:309968-314947 GCF_000696795.3 Halyomorpha halys | reverse complement strand
AAGTTCACTGACTCGTGAAACCTTATGGAGTAACACTAATTAACAAATTAATTTCCTAGACAAAGAATTGTTTACTTAAATTGTCGGATTTTGTAGATGTAACAAAATCAAACAAAAAAAAAATAAAAACGCAGCTAATTTGTTCACAACTGTCTTTTATATTTATTACTCATTGATTATATAAATACAGGGATAATGTGAATACATATGGCTATTTACGTCACTTTTCTTATAAAAGGGTGCAATAAAAACGTTGTTTGTTTCATATTTTTTGAGAGTGACCCCAATTTTTTTGTTTTGCTAAGAAGATAAATAATTTATCTATCAAAACAAGACATTAAAGAATTTCATGATTTACATGGATTCGAATAAGTAATAAAAAGTAAAATGTTTTCACGGAAATTTGCCCTAAAATACTTTTAAAAACATGGGTATAAAATACAGTACGCCGTATCTTTTTTAGAACTGGTTGGTTTTTTTTCTTAGCAGATAATTTAAATAGCTTTGTTTAAAGGTTAATTTACAAATGACAAAATTCTTTGTATTTCTTCTTCAATCTTTATAAATCCCCTAAGTATGAAACCTCTATTCGACTAACATTTCGAAACAAAATGGCGGATATAATGAGTTCCGAGGATCATCGTGGATTGAATTAAATAATAAATCTGAAATTAATCACCTCTATTGTCTCTGAGAAAAGGTCATAACGGTGGCCCGACATAAGCAGTTGATTTTTTTTTTTTTCGGATTCTAACTATGTTGATGAATAAAACTTAAAATTTTAAGTAGAATTAACATTTAACATAACTTTAAAACCAAAAGCACATCAAACTTAGTTTATCAAAGAATGCTGAATTTTTAGGGGGAGCTTTGATAAAAGTATTGAGGTTAACACGGTATTAGTAAATAAGGTATTGAATATGCATTATTAATTAGAGAAAAATCTTATATTTTAAATTTTCAGGGACTATTTTATTTTTTAACGCGTTATTTCGTGTCCAACTACAGGATATAATAGGGGTATTCATGATCTATGTTAAAGCGTGTTAAATGGAAAAACTCGTGTTAAATCGAAAAAAATTGCCTTCTTTTGCCGTGGTAAAACGAAATAACATTTAACATGGCTGAGAGTCTGTTACTTGGTCGGTTAAATCGAGAATGACGTCACACAATAGACCAGTTGAGATCGCCGCCATATTAGTTGTTGTGACTTTCAATACAGTTGTCAATTAGCTCATCTTCATTCTCTTCTTCACAAGTTTGAAGATCAATAAGACACTCATAAGCTAAACTTTCACACAAATTCCACTTTTCACTCACTCTAGGCATGTTTTAATTAATTATTTAAATCAAAACTGAAGTAAACAATAACATGAGGCTCTGGAAGGAAGGTTATAAACATAAAGGCTTATACAAGTTGCAGAGAAAATCCGTTAGGGGCTCTTATGCATTTAACGTTTAACATGACTTCAAATAGGGCTGCTCACAATCTTATAGTTATAACATTTAACATGGTAAAACATTTAACATTTAACACAACATCATGAATACCCCTAATTTGTCCAATATTTCGATAATTCCTATAGTTTTGTATGATTTTTTTGTTGGAGAAAATGATCTAATTTAAGGTAAGTATTTATTTTTTCAATGCTTGGTAATTTTTATTTTATTCTAATCTCCTATTTACTATCCATTCAAACACAATCCTCTTTTCTAGTTCTAAATTTTCTAAATGAAAAGATTGGTCCAGTGCTTTTTTATTTATTTTTTAAAATATATATAGTATATAGTATACTAAATTATGTTATAAACTACTTTTAATTTTTTGTTTTAATATACAAAATTGTTTTGAGTGGGTACTACGTTTACCTATTAATAATTTTTTATAAACTTATTTATGATTTATTAAATTTACCTTAACCTCATCCTTTGTCCATCCCCTGGTTAGAACTTTTATTCCGTGTTTTCTTTTTTTTTTTAATAAAGCCGAGTGCATAAAAATGTGTATGAGTACAAAGAATCATATATTTGTATTGTATTAAGAAGAAATTAAAAATTAGTTATTTTGGAATGATATAATTTTAGACACATTAATAAAACTTTATTACATCAGTACATTCCTGGTTTAATAATATCTCCTTGCAAATTTAATAATAACTTAAATAGATAGTAAATTCATATACTTTAGGGAGATTCAGGTGTATTGCGACTTTCCTACTCTCATAATTTGTAATATTAAGCACAGTACATCTAGAGCTTTTCCGAGGGGAAGAAAAGAGAGCATTGCACATATATTGTTGCGCCGTGTAGATAATATAGATAAAATGTACCTGGAAGCGATGCTCAGCATATAATGTTACGCTATATAAACCTAACTTATACTAGCTTATAACTTCCTTCCCATGCCCCAGTCTTATAACCTTTATCCTCTAATATCTTCCACTGGTAGAATTTACCTGATAGCTAAAGCAGCAGCCAGGAAATAAAAAGAAATATATATTTTTTTTGCATGGAGTATATTTAAGATCTCGTCCCGAGGGAACTTTCTTTCGGTGGAACTGGAGGAGGGAGTGAATCGGTCACTGGGAAAATTGGCTCAGAGTATCATGAGCAAGGATGTAGTTGGGTGTTTTCGACAAACAAGAAAATGAGATAGTCTAAAAACTATAAAGAAAAGAAACTTATGGAGGAAAAAAATAATAAACTATAGTGGGAAATATATCGCAGTCAAATACAATTATGTGAAGATAATCACTTTGGTCATTAAATCACTTTCTTAGGAGCACCAAACATTTATATGCAATATAAGTGGTATATTAAAAAACAAAGGGAATTAATAAATTAGGAGATACAAGAATTAAGTTAATCTTAATTTTTTTCATGAAGGTACCAGGAATAAATAAATCTATAGAAATGAACCTATGATAATTTTTTTTCTGAAGACTGTTAATGTCAATCGAAAAAAAAAATTTTTTTGTTTATTCTTCACTGAGTGTCAAATGTGTTTTTCATAATTCTTCTTTTAACTGGATTTCATAAAAAAGTTCCTTTCACTACATATATTTTTATTAAGGAGGCCTTCGTAACCTCAATTATTGATTTCTGATAATTTTAAACAATTACGAATCCATAAATAGAAAAAGAACAGTATTAATAATAATCTTTGAGAATATACTGTAAGAATCTGTGTGCCATAGTTATGCATTTTTATAAAGACTAGGATAAAAATTCGCATTATACATTTGGATAAAATAGTAAAATTATTTTACATTTATATTTTTAAAAATCTCAATTACTCGAAACTAGGCCAACAAGGTTTTCCTAAGACCTGATTTAATTTACCCATTTTTCTTGTCCTCTTAAGTGACGTGGTTTAATTAATTTGTTCTAATTACCTATAGGGCATAATAAAAATATACTAGTGTTTAATTTTTCTAGGCTGGAATTGTTTTTCGGTTAAAAAAAAATTCAAAAAGAAATTTTTGAGGTTAAAAACTTACAATTCAACTTACAATACTATAGAGACAATCCTAAATAAATATTTTACAGAGTGTGGTACATATAATAATCGTTTTTTCACATAGGTATACTATTTTTTGTAAATAACAACTCAATATATAATCCCGAAATTCCCCCCAAAAAATACAATTGTTGAATTTGCCCGTTTAACAGAACATTAAAAATATATTTATTACCATAACTTAATATATATGGTTGCTTAACTTTGCCTATTTAAAAAAATTACATTTAATTATTTACTCAGATTGCCAACAACTACAACAAACATCCTGGCGCGGACGTAGAGGACACAGAGAACTGGTATGAATGATTGCGGTCGGGGCAGAGTGGAACGGGCGAAATAGTTTGTGAGTTGTGAAGGAACCAGCGGGCTACCACAGGGCATGCTGTTGTTGACTGTATTGTTTAATACTTCAACGCTGTTGTTTGATCCTCAGTAACAGTTTATCAACATAAACTACAGATGGTGGTTGGAAATGCCTACTGAAAGTTATGAATGTGAATGAATCTTAAACCAGACACTTGCTGAATTTATCAGAATTCATCAGAAAAATATTCTTTTTTTAATATATATTTTGTTATAATACTGAGTTTTGGACTTAGTTAACTCAACGGAAAACAGTCCAACTGTAGCATATTATCTGATATATCAACCGCGGATAGAATCTGAATATGCACCCACCTAGGGTATACCCGGCCCCTATAAAATTGTTTTGGGGTATAACCAATTAAGGATAAACTCTTTAAGACCTCTTTGATGATAGTAAAAATAGTAGAAAAAGTTTATTTGGCAATGATTGATCTTTACGGCATAAAAAAGAAAAAGAGATGTAGAGAACATTAGATAGATCTCTAATTTCGAGGCGATGAACAAGCAAATAAAATACAAATCAATAGTTTTCTTCAGATACAGATCAAAACTGTTGTCAAAGTATAAATAATTAACCCATAATTTTTAAAGTAGAAAATCGATTTCATAACACTTAATACAACACCTATACCAAAAACAGAAAATCTATCCACTTCAGATTTAGCTGAGAAAATTTTGTGTATGCTAAAGTTTATGAAAAGTCAGTAAGTACATTAAATTCTATGTATGGGGTTTGTGTGTGCAATACTGTGTATATATTTTCAAATAAAATAATAAACCGTTGTAAATAGTGGATTTTGGTTTTATTAATTGAAAAAAATCTATCTGTGTAGATAATTCATATCATGGCGCTTCACAAAACATTAAGAAAAATTATTTTTCTGTTTTTCCTTTTTTTCTATTACTTGCCAAATACTCAAGGCGTATATACTTAATTAGGAATTCAAAATCAATACATTATTGAAAAACGTACCCATGTCGTCTAAGCACTGTGCGTAATATGGGTCGTAACGTCGGCTCTTATTACATAGTTAACACTATTTTGTTTTTTTGTTATTCCTTACCATAACCTGAACAATCTTCATATATA